>NC_051181.1:87161525-87297899 GCF_013339695.2 Rhipicephalus sanguineus | reverse complement strand
ACTAGGTGGCATTTCGATGCCGGCGAGACGCTAGACGCCCGCGTACTGCGCGATGTCAGTGCACATGAAAAACACCCACATCGACGAAATTTCTGGAGCCCTGTATACACGTCATGCCTTGAAATCATCTCTTGGTTTTTGCATGTGGAACCCCACAAATCGTCATCACCATTATTCTTAATGCAGAGATTGACAGCACAGGTCAAATATAATATGGCATTGTCTACTTTCCTGGCAATATTCCATTCGTTATAGCTGCTAGCTCTTTCAAACTATTCCAGCTAATCCTCAATGCTGCTGTTATCGATGCCGCTGAGCGCGTGGGGATTTCGTTGAAGCTAGGCACCACAACTAACGAGGACTATGAAGCCCGCGATTGCGTCTGGTGACGTCGACAGGCTCAGCCAAAATAAAAAAAATCACAGCATATCCACGGAGTGAATGATGATGAGTGGGCGAAGCTGCGGAGGTTCATCGGTAAACCGTGAATCTTCCGTGAATTCTGCCAGTACATCATCACCGACGTGAGATCGGGCGCGTTTATACTAAAGGTTCGATGAGTTATGACGACTTGCAGCTCACTTTAATTTTACATGTAGGCTGTGAATTTTCATTGTTTAGAAAACCATTGCTTTAGAAAACATCTGGCGTCTTTCGTTAAGCAGCTGGCGTCTTTTCGTTTTGCTTTAGAAACATGAGGCGTTCTTTTCGTTTTGCTTTTACAAAACATCTGGCGTCTTTCGTTGGTTTATTTCATTAATCAACGGCGTTTTCAACAAAATTTTTATTGTTTAATCACGCACAGGAGAAATCTCACCAGGCACTACCTTGGAGGTAAACAATGGCTGCTAATGGAATGAGAGACAGAAGAATCGGCTTTTAGCTAACACTTACACTTCTACTAACGTTTTCCTACTGGAACATGCCAATGGCTGCTAATGGGGAATGAGAGACAGAAGAATTCGGCTTTTAGTTAACGCGCACGCTGCGAATTTTTTATTGTTCAACAACGCACAGGAAAAATCTCCCACCGGCACCACCTTGGAGGTCAAAGCGTAAGACTGGTTACGCACTACGACTACTACGACTACGACTACGAGGGACGAACGGGTGCCGCCTTAAGGAGTTTCGCCCCTAAAAGCCAGCAATGAACTTGGCACAGGCAGCAGGCAGTGTCTTAACAAGAAAGTGACCATGACGTTTCACTCAACAAACCCGGCTGAAGCGCGAGGGAATTGGTGCTATTCACTTGCGCATGGCCAATGAATACCTATTTAACTCTTTCGTATCCGACCCTATAGAAAGTTAGTCACCGGTGACCCGAACGCGCCGAACGAGAATTTAAAAGTATGGGCGCTCCTATCAACGAGTTGCACGATCTGGCAGATTCTGTAAGCGCTAACGTTTCGTTTCCTGCACAGGTCGTTTTTTTCCCGAGTGGGCAGCGATTTTTGACAGCGACTCAAAGATAGCGGCTCGCTTGGTTTGCTCGCAAAAATGGCAGACGAAACGGCAGCGAGACGCTCTCAAAAATGTCGTTTCTTGTACGATTCTGTTGCGTCCGCAAGCGATTGTTCTGCTTTTTCCAGCATAAGTGACTCCGAGGATGATGTCCGATCATGGAGACATACTTCGGATGGCAAAAAAAAACCATAGAATGAGCCCGGATTGTCATCAGGTGTTGGTCAGTTCGTCACGCCTTCTGGCACATTGATTTTTACTCCGATTGTAATCTTAGGATGTTGGTACTATTATAGCTCTTGTTTCTAGTGCGTGAACGATATATGGCGAAAATGTGGTGATATAAACTTCAACCAGTGGATAGTGGTGTTCAGCCCAAGAAGGCTACCCGGCCGTGACGTCAGAGTATTGTTTCGCAGTGAAGCAAAATGTGTGAGATAGAAAATCGGCGTTTTCGGCATCTTTATCACAGCGGAGGTAATAAACAGGATTTGTGTTAACACAAATAAGTGTGCGAGGTTGCAGATCCTGTAGAAGCAGTCTTATGCTAAAGATGCTGGTTCTTGGGAAATCGTCACGGCCGCTGAAATGGTGAATGTCATTTGCCTGCTGATCAATATGGGCATCGTCGCGCTTCCACGACTACACCTCCCACAAACAAGTGCGTTCAGTACAAGTCCTACCGATTGACGAAGCGCAGAAAATACAAAAAGTGATAAGAGGACAATAACCTTCACGACTGAACAAATGCCACTTGCAACGCCTGTTTTACCCAGTGGCACACGAACTTAGAAAAAAGTTTTTTTTTTTTACATTATAGAGCTTTCAGACATTTCGATAATGTTAGACTTTGAAATATGAAGAGTTTTTGTAGCTTACAAGTATATATATTTTTTATTGTATGCGTTGACGCCATCCTTTAGGATGCTTTGGTGCCGTGTTCAGTCCTACATTTTGGTATGTGATTTTTTCTTGTACTGCTATTTAGCGTAATTTGCTAAAAAAACCCATGGCTGAATAGCAAATTTATTCCTCTTCGCAATTACGTTTATTTCATTGCTGTGTTTGAAACACTTCTAGGAGAAAAAATATAACAGTGTAACCCGATCTAATAATGCAGCATTCACTGGGCAGACAAGAAAATTTGTAACTCATATACTTTTAAATGCGAAGCATTTCTTAGCGAACCTCAGGCACTTTGGCCGTTGCTATCTACGTATCTATCTATCTATCTATCTAGCCGCCTACGTCTGGGCGCTCTCCTGGTCGTCTATATAATTTGTAATATACCAAAATTGGCCCAGCATGTGATCAGTGTATGACGAACACGATTCACTGGTCATGACATGAATAACGCAAAAATATCTGTGTGGCACATACCCGTAAACCAGAGTTTATTTTATGCGGGTATGTGCCACAGGTGATACAGAGTCAGGTGATACAGACGCAAGGAAAGTGATAATAATAATAATAATTGTTGGGGTTTTATGTCCGAAAACCGCGATATGACGTGACAGACGCCGCAGCGAACGGCTCCGGAAATTCTGACTATTGGGTACTCTTTAACGTCTACCGAGATCGCACAGAACACGGGCATCTAGCATTTTGCCTCTATCGAAATGCGACTGCCGCGGCCGGGATCGAACCCGCGACCTTCGCGTCAGCAGGCGAGCACCTTAACCACTACACCACCGCGGCGGACGCAAGGAAAGTGAGGAAACTGAAGACGGAACACCCCTGGAAGACGCTCAACCACCATCCACTCGTACACGTGGTCCGCAACGGGGACTACGTGGATTACGCAAAAACCGGCGTCAATGCTTCCTACAATATTTCTGCTCAGAGAACCAGGCCTCTCATCATTACCGGTGTCTTCAACATTGATTTATCAAGACCCAAAAATGCTTGGTCTTTATACTGCGTGAAAGACGGATTGGATGTGGAGAGGGCATCAAAAACCATGCTGCCACGTCCACGACAGGATGCATCATAGATCATTTCATCGTAAGAGGCATCCAGGATTTCCACCAGCTGTACTATACCTCGCGCACCAGTACACTTAGACCCCTCGTAACCGCGATCACGAACGGATCCGATTAACAAGTCCGGTGCAGCTGCTCGAGCTCACTGATCACTTTGATCATGACCTTGATCAAGAACTGACAATAACCCCTTCCACACATGCACACGGATTCGTGCGTGCGTGCGTTCGTTCTCCGCATGTGCGTGCGTTCTCCGTCATAACGGAGAATTATAAGCATTACAACTGTAACTGGGACTGTAACGTACGTGCAGTGCGCCTGCGCGTGCCATGCGGCTGTGTATATACCTAAGGAAACTTTCCTAAATGAAGCTTAGTTGCGAGTTATGCCTGCCCTGTGCGCCTGTGTTCCTTCTTTGTCCTGTTTGGATTCGTGCTATTCAGTATTCAAGAATATAAGCACTACAAATCAGCTTACCGCGCCTGGTGTTGGTAACACCCATGTGTCTGTTGCCATCGCTACGCAACTGTAAACAACTGGCTTTATAATAGATATGCGACTCTTCAACATATGAGTGCACGTATACCACTTCCATATTTTATCTAGCGTCATTCCGTAACGTTTCGCTCAATGTTAAAAATTACGCCACAGTCACCATCCCGCGCACGCTTCGCATAACACTGATTCCCACGGTACGTGGGATCTGCCAAATTTTTTTCAGCTAGATCATTCAAACTTCCTGTAATATAGAAAACCGTTGACCAAATATTCTTTTATATCTCAAATTCTTTTTCGTTTTTTTTTCTTTTATGTGGCGGACATAATATTAAAAATGTTATATTCAATGTTCAATAAATGTTTACAGTTTCGCCGCAAGTACGAAACAATGGGTGCGATAGCAAGAAATTGGAATGTCACACGAAGAACGAGAAGAAGCTCGATACTTGCAGCGCGCCGCTGAAGCACGGAGAAGGACGCGCGAAAATAACGCACAGGCAGGGCAAGCGTGAAATAACAACTGTCGCAGTCTTTACGTCTTTGTGGTCGGGCAACGCGCTGCAAGTTTTCGCAATGGAGAATCAGATGCTCTTAGATATTGCTTGTTATTGCGATAGCAATTATATGGGCAGTCTCAGCTGGTTTTTGTTCGTCCCCGTCGCCGCCGCCGTCATGCACCGTATATGTATAAGTATGTATATATCTATAAAAGACCCAAAGAAAAATATTTCAGAAAAATGCTTCCAAAGCGCGGAATCGAACCAGGGGCCTCTCGGTCCCCAGCGCGTGGCGGTAACCACTACGCCAAGAAACGCAGATGCTCCAGGTAGGTAACGGCGAGCGTTATATACACACCCTTTACCGCTGGCCGGACTCAGAGACGGCAGGCGCTTATAAGCGTTTCTTCATTACCAGCGAGATGGCGCGATGTGCGCGCTGGGCGTTGGGCGCTGGGTGCGCTTTGAAGGTCGTCGCCCCGCTCCTGCGAACGCCGATGCTCTGCACCCTACAGGGCGTGGTCGCCTTCGTGAGCGAGAGGTGCTCGCGTTTGCTTGTGAGACCAGACATCATGGCAGTTAATGTACGCGAATTAGTACGCGAATGTTTTCGCCGGTTACCGCTGGCGCTACTTCTGCGGACACACTAAACAACAGCGATTTGACAAATGAGGCATTTGCGCTTACGCGTAGAACTGCCAAGAAAACACGATCACGTGCAAAACGGAGGGGTGCGATGTGGCTGGAGCGCTGGACGTTCCCTGAAACTTGCTTTCTCCTAGTATCTCTTCCATCACTTGCTAACAGGCATGTAGAAAACTATTTTCGCTTGCTTCGACTTGATCTTCTATGTTTTCGTGGCGTTGAATAAATTAGTGATGCAACTAAGTTTCAATAAAGGTTTTCCTTGTCTTCTGTACACAAGGATATTGCCACGTGCGTTTCCTATTATCACTTTTGCTGTATTCGGCTTTCGCCCACAAAGACTGCCAGCAACGCTCAGCGCAAACCACGCCTCATTTTTTGAGAAGCTTCGCGAGTATTGCCGATCGTTTTGTTAAGGCTGCGCGCAAGACGCGAACACTTGAGCTTATTCTAGAGTCATGATTATTGCAACTGCGCAAAAAACGGACGGAAACACGAAGGGCGAGAAAAGGACAAACAAGCGCGACCTTTTCTCGCCCTTCGTGTTTCCGTCCGTTTTTTGCGCAGTTTCAATAATCATGGATCATTACCAACTAGCCCAACTTACCACTCTTCTGAACTTTATTCTAGAGCTTGCGCGACAACCAGCGATGCCACTGGAATATTTGATGGCACATCTGTAAATGGCGATACGCTTCCCCGCTGGTCAGTTGATGGACGGCCGACTCTCTGGTCGCTGCTATCAGTGCATACCGTGTGTATTGTTTTAAGTTAACTTTCCATTTCTCGGCCACACGTTCGGCCAAATAAAAAGTTTCATCTTGGACACGTCGCCTGCGGTCTTCATTGACGTCACGACCACGTGACATCTGGTGGAGGTGCTGCTTCGTCCATGTTTCGGATGCTCCCGCAAGACTGTGATCTAAGTCCACGTCGTCAACAAGAATACCCGAAAGACATCCCGGATGGTCGAGCTAGCCGCAGGCATCGAGGACTACAACCGGAGTTCGGAGGCAGCCACTGTGCCGCCTGCACCGATCCTTCTCCGGCAGCAGAAGGAGCCGCCAGCCTTCCGCGGATCGTCATTCGAAGACCCGGAAGGCTGGCTCGAAGCCTACGACCGAGTCACCGTTTTCAATGCCTTGATCAGCGAAGTCAAGCTACGGCATGTCTATTGCGCTTTGGAAGGCGCCGCTAGGACCTGGTTTGAGAACCAAGAGGGAATCCTGACAACGTGGCAAATTTTCGCGCCAGGTTCCTCGCCACGTTCACGAGCGTCGTTCAGAAAGAGAGGGCTGATGCTCCACTCGAGACCCGTGTGCAGATGCCGAACGAAAACGTGGCGTTCTTCACGTAAGAGATGATCAGGCTGCTCCGCCACGCAGACCCTACCATGCCCGAAGAAAAAAAAAGACCGCCTTCTCATGCGAGGAGCCAAGCAGGAGCTCTTTGCTGGGCTGATGCGTAACCCATCCAAGACCCTCCAGAAATTCCTGTCGGAGGCAACGACGATCGAGAAGACTGGAAATCCGCACTGGCCAGTACATTCGCCGTTCAATCCAAGACAGCACAGCTCTTCACGCCCTTGGCTCTGACGATTTGCGCTTATTGATCCGATCAATCGCGCGAGAAGAGCTGCGAAAGCTTGCACCTTTTCCGCAGCCAGAAGTGACTTCGATCGCTGACATTGTGAGGGAGGAATTTCACCAGCCACTGGGTGTTCGTCAGAAAGCACCGCCCCGCAGCCGCAAGCCTTGAGCTACGCCGCACAGCCACAGCCGCCACTCCCACCACTTGTTTGGCTGTATCTCAATACTGCCTGAGTTAGGTGAGCAGTAAACGCCGTACCTCTGTCGGTGATGAGTACCTCTGGGGTGCCATGACGCATTACGATGTTCTCATCGAAGAACTTCGTTACCTCGGCGGCACTACCTCTGGGCAGGGCCCTTGTCTCGGCGTATCGGGTGAGGTAGTCGGTAGCTACGGCGATCTATTTGATTCCGGTATTGGACGTCGTGAAAGGCCCCAGTAAGTCCATCCCGATTTGCTGGAACGGCCGTCAAGGTGGCTCGATAGGCTGCAGAAATCCGGCTGGCCTAGTCGGCGGTGTCTTGCGTCGCTCATAATCCCGGCAGGTATTTACGTATCGAGTGACGTGGGCAGCAAGGCGCAGCCAGTAGTACTTTTCCTGTAGTCTTGCGAGCGCTCGGGAAATATCGAGGTGTCCTGCACTCGGGTCGTCGTGCAGGGCCTGGAGGACTTCTGGTCACAGTGCTGAAGGCACCACGATGCCGTACTTGGCTCGTAGTGGGAGAACTTTTTATTTATGAGAACGCTATTCCGCAAGAAAACGACGCCAGTCCTCGCCTAAATACCTTTGCGACAACGGTGGCCTTGCTGTCGAGGTATTCCACAAGACTTGAGTTCCTGGTCGGCTCACTGTTGTTCCGCGAAGTCATCAGCACTTAAGGTTCCCAAGAAGTAGTCAGCATCCTGTTCGTCGTGTGTCCGTAGGTCAACTGGGGCACGGTAGAGGCAGTCGGCGTCGGAGTGCTTTCGTCCGGACTTGTAAACGACAGCATTGTCGAATTCGTCAAGTCGCAGACTCCACCGTGCTAGGCGGCCTGAGGGGTCCTTCAAGTTAGCTAACCAACACAAGGCGTGGGGGTCGCTCACAACTTTCAAAGGTCTGCCGTAAAGATAAAGGCGAAACTTTGATGTAGCCCAGACGATGGCAAGGCACTCCTTTTCTGTTGTAGAGATATCGAGCGGTTAGTATAAAATTACAACACTCTCTAGTTCGTCAGTACCCTGCACTAGGACGGCTACGAGCCCTACGCTGCTTGCGTTGGTGTGGATTTCCGTGTCGGCCTATTCGTCGAAGTGCGCAAGTATAGGCGTCGTCTGCAGGTGTCGTTTCAATTCTTGAAATGCTTCGACTTGCGCCGTTCTCTAGCTGAATTCCACGTCGGTTTTCGTGAGGTGCGTCAGCGGCTCCGCGATCCCTGAAAATCCTTTGACGAAACGCCCGTAATAGACGCACAAGCCCAGAAATCGGCGTGCAGCCTTCTTGTCAGTGGGCGGCGGGAAGGCAGCGATGGCAGCTGTTTTCCGTGGTTCGGGGTGAACTACAAATTTGGTAATCACGTGGCTCAAGAACAAGAGCTCCTCGTACGCGAAGCGGCACTTTTCTGGCATCAGGGTGAGTCCAGAAGTTTTGATTGCTTGAAGTACAGCCTCAAAACGCGGTAGGCACTCGTCGAAGGTTGAGGCAAACAAAACGACGTAGGCCAGGTACACGAGGGAAGTTTGCCACTTCAAGCCTGCCAGTACTGTATCCATAACGCATTTGAAAAGTCGCAGGTGCTGAGCAAAGTCCGAAGGGCATGACCTTGAATTCGAAGAGGCCGTCAGGAGTTATAAAGGCAGTCTTCTCTCAGTCTCTCTCGTCGACTTCTATTTGCCAGTAGTCTGTCTTGAGGTCCATAGACGACAAGTGCTTCGCGGTGTGAAGTCGATCCAGGGCGCCGTCTCTGCGTGGGAGAGGATACACATCCTTCTTTTTGATTTTGTTCAGGCGACGATAATCGACGCAGAAACGTAGGGTTCCATCCTTTTTTTCACTAACACCGTGGGTGACGTCCGTGGACTCTTGGATGGCTGGATGATGTCTCCACGAAGCCTTTCGTCGGCTTTTTTCTTTACCGCCTCGCGTTCTCGCGTGGATACTCTGTATGTGCACTGACGGGGTTGTCTGGCACTTTCCTCTGCAATGCTGCGATGTTTTGCGACTGGGATCAGCCGAATTCTTGAAGACGAAGAAAAGCAGTCCTTGTATTGCAAGAGTAGGGTTTTCATCTGTTCTTGCTTATGCTTCGGAAGGCTAGAATTGACGTCGAAAGCTGGTTGAGGAGCTTGGTTCGTCTGCGTGGGCTCTGAAAAAATCTATCAGGGTGAAATCATTGGTAGCTTCCACAATTTCTTCGTGGTAGGCCACCGTCGTGCCTTTGTTCACGAGCCTATACTCGTTGCTGAAATTTGTGAGTATCACTGCTACTTTCCCTCCCCTCTACTCGGCTACTCCTCTTGCGACGCCAATCTCGCGGTTAATCAACTGGTTCTGGTCTCCTTCAACGACGCCTTTGAAGTCTGCTAATTTCTGAGTGCCGACGGAAATGATTACGCTGGAGCGAGGGGAAATGGTGACTTGGTCTTCTATCATATTCAAGGCGTTCTTCCCTGGTGGTATGTACGGTGGTAGTGCTTTCTCCGTAGATAGTGTTATCGACTTGGATCTCAGGTCGATGACAGCCCCATGAAGGCCCAAGAAGTCCATACCAAGGATGACATCTCTCGCGCAATGCTGTAGGAATACGAAGCTTGCGGGAAGAATGCGGTTGTTAATAGAGACTCTCGCTGTGCGGATTCCTGCTGGCGTTACTAGGTGACCTCCAGCTGTCCGGATTTCGGGGCTTTCCCAGGTCGTCTTTACTTTCTTCAACTTCGTGGCGAACGGTCCACTGATGACAGCATAGTCGGCTCCGGTTTCGACGAGAGCTGTGACGCTGTTGCCGCCGATAAGAACGTGGAGGTCACCCGTTCGTCGTCTTGGGTTGCGGTTAGGTCGTGGTGTCGGATCACGGCATCGTCGGCTTGTCCCGCTGTTTCAACGTTGCGTCGTCAGGTTTTCTTCAGGTCGCGAAGTTTCCTCTTGAGGGCTCCGCCCAGTTTGCATCATGTTTTTGGGGTGTCATCGCGGCGGTGTCGTAGGTGGCGGAGGATCTTCGGTAGTTCGTCGTACAGCAACCGCACCACCATCGGTTTCTGCCCTTAGTTGTCCGGATACGGGCTAGGTGACCAGCCTCGCGTTGGGCCAGTGTCTATGGTCGGCGTTGGGGGGAGACGTAGCGGCCTGGCGATCGCGATTGGGAAGGCCCTCGGGGAGTTCATTGCGCTCCTGCGAGATATTCGGTGATGTCGCGTGGTCGTTCACCCTGCTGTGGACGCGGCGCGTCGATGCCGAACCCACACAGTCCATCGGTTGGTACTGGCAGCGGAGGTATGTGTGGCCAGCTTCTCCGCAATGGTAGCAGAGTGGGCGGTGGTCTGGGGTGCGCCAAACGTTGGTCTTCCTCGGCGTGTATCGCTGGCCGGCTGGCGGGAGGTATGACGTTGCTGGCGGCGGCCGTGGTGCCTGGCGGCGGAACTGCTGGTGCGGCGCGGCGTCTTGAGGTGGGCAAGGACGGGGGGTGTTGCGTCGAGCTGCAGCAGAATAGCTCACTGCTTGCAGCTGCGGCTGCGCTAACTCAGGGGTGCCCATAGACTGCTGGATTTCCTCTCGGACAATGTCAGCGATCGAGGGAACTTCAGGCTGTGGTTAGGGTGTGGCTTGCGCAGTTCTTCCCGCACGATCGCTCGGATCGTTTGCGCAGGTCGACGTAGCCTACGGCATGAACAGCTGGGCTGTCTTGAATCGATCGGCGATTATACTGGCGGTTGCGCATTGCCAGGGTCTTCTCAATCGCAGTTGCCTCTGAGACGAATGCTTGGACTGTCGAGGGTGGGTTCCGCATCAGTCCAGCGAAGAGCTCTTGCTTTACCACGCGCATGAGGAAGCGGACTTTCTTGTCCTCAGGCATGTCTGGGTCAGCGTGGTGGAACAGTCGGGTCATTTCCTCCGCAAAGATGGCCACGCTTTCATTTGGAAGGTGGACCCGTGTCTCTAGCCAGGCTGCGGCCCTTTCCTTTCGGACGACGCTAGCGAACGTCTCCAGGAAAGTGCTGCGAAATACGTCCCAAGTTCGAAGAGTGGACTCCCGATTCTCGAACCAGGTCCTTGCTGCGTCTTCAAGGCAAAATTAAATGTGGCGCAGCTTGTCCTAGGAGTCCCAGTTGTTGAATGTTAAGACCCTTTCGACAGTCTCGAGCCATATTTCGGGGTCATCGCTGGCGATTCATGGAAGGTCGGTGGCTCTCTGGGTGGCTGCATCACGACAGCTGCAGGGGACACTACGGCTGTCATCGTGCCTGTAGTCTTCGTCGCCGTGGCTCCTAGCCTGTCCGGTAGGAGTCCAAATTAAGCGGGTAGTCCTTTAAGTCTGCGGCTTGCTCGACTGTCCCTGACGGTGTCGGTGTCTTCTTCACGAACGGGGCTGGGTTAACGGCTTGACGGGGGCGTCCGAAACATGAACGAACAGCACCTCCACCAGATATCACGGGGTCGTGACGTCGACGGAGGTAGCAGTCGGTGTGAGGAAGATCAAACTCTTTATTGGGCCGAACTTGTGGCCTGAAAATGGAGTCACACTACAGCAATGCACACTGTATGCTGATAGCGGCGAACAGAGCGTCGGCCGTCGAAAAACTGATGATCGCTGGGACGACACGTCTTTTATACATCATGCATCGAAATTTCCAGCCTTATCACTGGTGGTCGTGCAAGCTCTGGAATAATCTAGACTATTCGCGTCCTGCGCGCAATGTTAACAAAATGATCTTCTACAATCGCCAAGCTTCTCCAACACTGCAGCACGGTCAGCGTCGAGCGTTGCTAACCGTCCTGCGGGTCAACCTAAATACATCAGAATAAAACAAGAAGGGGGCATGACAATAGACTGCTAAGTGCCTACTTACCCATATAAATGCTCATTGTGCACAAGACATAAACAGCCTTCCTGTGAAGAGTCCATTACATACATTTAACGATTGTTTTAAAAACCAATAGCCTAGCTTTATAGAAGGCCACTAGTCAGCGTTTCCACTGACTTTTTATGAAGAGTTCTGTCTCTGTAGTTCGTTACGCATTGTTTTGTGCCACTTCAAAAAATAATTTGTCAAGTGGAGCGCTCTCTATCAACAAAACAAGGGGTCAGGGCTACCTCCACCGAAACAGCTTCATTTACAATGTACGTCATGTATGTGATCTAATTTACTGTCTGTGGCGACTCGAAGGTTTAAAGCAAAATACAAAAATGTATGCCGTCTCACTACGAAGTGTAGTAGTTACAATGTCAACAGTTGCTGAAAACCCACTCATTTATCTAGGTGTTGACGCACGTTGTGTGAGCATGCATCTTTACGCCAAGTGCGACCGCATAAATTCCTGGGCTATCAATTCAGGTGGTTTACCATAGCCACAGCTTGAGATTAAACACTTTTCTGAAAGTGGTAATGTTAGGATACAACACGAAATCCTCGGCACATATCCGTGAGTCCAAGTGTGTTTCTTTTTGCATCTCTCACTCGATGCCCTTCAAGGTGAACTACTGCTTTTTTTAAGGCTTCTTACCGAAAAAGAATTAGTATCTAAACGAACCCGCGAACAAGTGTGGGTCGTGTACTATAGTGGCGTTTGGCATGCTCATTATTTAAGCTAACATCGAATTTTTACAACGTCACAAAACGGGCATGTGTCCCTCTTTTGGTGAAATTATTTTAATTATTTACCATGGTTCTCTCGGCGTAAAAAGGGGGTGCTGTATTATTAGCAACATTTAAGTACAATATGGCCTATATAAGTGTATTGATCTCCAGAAATTCGCGTGCGCTTTCTTTACCAAAGTTTAGTACATGATGCCAACCTGTGTACTTAGCAATTTACCTTATTTATTTTTTGTACGCCAGCTCGTTCCCGCGCTAGCTAGTTTCTAATTTTCTTAGTTGGAGGAATATAATATTGCGGCGGCAGCCAGAAACACCTCTTATGCAGTGACTGCATGGTTGCTTGAACATTAACAAAGTGTACGCTTAGAAATATAACTTGAAAGGACATGGAGCCTTAAATCAGAACGCCTATTTCGGGTCAACGGAAGCAAAGCGAGCCAACAACATGAAACAATACATAACATGTGGGGTTTCACGTGCCAAATCATTTACGTGATGAGACACACCGCAGTGAAAGGCTCAGGAAATTTCGACCATCCGGTGTTCTTGAACGCGCGATTATATCGCACGGTAGACGGGCCTCTAGCATTTCGCCTCCATCGAAATGCGACCGCTGCAACTGGGAGCGAACCCGCGACTTTCGGGTGAGCAGCCGAGTACCGTAACCACTGTTCAACCAAGGCGGACAACGGAAACAAGGATGCGAACTTTTGAACATTGCTGTGCCGCATAGTGCATGGTTATAAGTTCTGTACTGGAAAATAAACACCGTGGCGATTAAAATGCTTCTAATTTTATCAGGTCACTGGGCAAAGCAGCAATATTCATAGCACCGGACAGTGCATACAAATCAGTTGTTCAGCATTTAATAGTGATCATGCAACCTGTGGCTGGGACCAAAATTTTGACTAATGTAATAAAGAAAGTCTTCTGCATGCCGACTAGCATCAAAATCGCAAAAACTTTTTTTCCAAATGAAATAGCTTTTTTTGGCATACACTCGAAGGCAGAGTTCAACTTCGAAACTTCTGAAATTGCATATTGAAAGGGTTTGCAGCGCAAGCACGGTAGTGCTGAAGGAAAGGTATAAAAGCGAGGAACGGAAAGAATATTAACCAACTAGCCCAAATAGCCGTTCTTCTTCTGAAATTGGCCTTGCTATAAGGTGGCCCATATTCTCGCATTCCTGATACGCTGATGATGCTCCGCAGAACTCTGCACGAAAAGATTGTATTTGGTGCGTAACTATTTTAAAAATAAGAGTATGTATCTTGTTGCTTGTTGTGATGCCATTTAAACAAAGCTATTGTATTGTATTAAATATAATGAATGGCGAGGCGCTGGTTTAGCAGACTATGTACAAGATATATTTAAAACATCGATTGCAGCGCTGACCGGTTCAACTCTGAGCGCGAGGGGCGACAACTCTTCGTCCTCTTCGTCGGGCGCACACGAGTATGGTACGAAAGACTGGCAATAAGCCAGTCTTTCGTAGCTGTAGTATAATCTTGTAGTATAAGTATAATCTGTAGTATAAGCTTGTAGCATAATATCCCTGTAGATGTCAACATCACTGGGAGAGTGGTGCGGCTTCAAGCGGAAAACGTGTACGATACCGCTGACCTGTGAGATTGATGAAGACGACGAGGCGACAGGAGTGACTTCATATGTTACGGGAGTCACCGCACAGAGCGCACGGTAGGGGCCCATTTATTCATTCATTTATTTTCAAATACTGCAGCCCAATACAGGGCTATTGGAGGGATTAGGTCATATAATGTATCGAGATAGTACTTTTTCCGACAGGCTAGCGTGACGGGTGGGACACCACAGCAGAACCAAAGAACGGAGAGGAAAGTGCACGTCTCGGTGTCGTCGGTAGTACAAACGCCGTTGGTTCTCTTGAGAGGTCAGAAGGCCGAGTACTGGTTGTTTCCCGCGCATGGGCAGCCCGGGTGATAGCGTCAAAGGCACGTTCACTGTTCGGTACTGCTGGAAACAGAATGGCTGTATGTAGGGGCGCCGTTGGTTCTCGGCCTACCCTATTCAAAATATGTCCACCATATGGCATGGTGAATTCCACCATCTATCATTATGGCCGATTATTATGTTCGATATGGCGGCACATGGTCCTTGCTGTACGGTGCTGGCGCATGACGGATGCTGGAGAATAACGGATCGTGACATGTCTCTACATCGTCAGAAGCGTTGTGCTTACCAACCACACATAAATGTGAGTAGAGATGGCGTTGTAGAAAGCATTAGTACAAAAAGAAAAAAAAAGCAGTGTGAAGAAATAAATGTTGCAGGGCTTAGCTCGGCTACGTCAGGATATACGTAGCGTCAGCAAAGGTTCAGCTTATTATTCCTAACTTTCGATTCTCCGCAGCACGTTTAGCTTTCTTCTGTGCATCCTTCCTACGCTCAACCGCTACTTGAAAGGCAACTACTTCAGCATCCGATGAGTCAAGCTTCTCCCCTCTTCTGTGCCGTTGAGCAGCATTTGCGCTCTCCTTCTCCATGGCTAAACCACACTGGCAAACGCCAGTCAGAGGCGCTATCAAGCTGCCCCAGCGCAGTGTCAGACGGCGACTGCACAGCGAAGGCGAATAGCCGCACGAGCGCCGGCGCCAGTGCGTCTGCCACGGCTACGACATCACTCCTCTAGAATGCGCAGACCGGTAGCGGCGAGTCGCACGCGGCGACGACGGAGTGCGCGGGAGGTGCCGGCTCTGGTGTGCCAGCTGCGTGACATTACTGATCCTCGCGCATGCGAAGCACGCTCTTGAGGAGACGCGCGAAACAGGCTTGGCTAGGCCAGTGTAGCTAACGCTACAAAAGTAAGCTCCCGCCACTAGGATTCGAACGCGCCACCTTCGGATCCAGAGCCGAGTACTTCAACACTACGCCACCCAGAATTTCTTTTTCTTTATTATAAATTCACTTCCGCGTCAATACAGTAATAATTCGGTGCATAAACCAGTGAGGACACTGCGCTTATATAACGATTATAATTCTTTTATGCCCATAAGTGGCTCAAATTTCCTGAGCCACTCTGGTACTGGGTCCTTAACCTTAGAGTCTTCAACAAGTTCGAGATCAGCTCGCAAAAAATATTCACGAATAGGCTGTATATTGATATAAATACTACGCCACCCAAAACACGTCTCGCACGTCGTAAAATGACTTCTCGACACACGAGCACACAATTTGGCTTCACCTTTTCATATCGCATACTCAAGACAGACGAGTGCTTCCTATTCTACAACAATTTGCATTTTCTTAAACACAAACAAAATGCTGCAGGCAACGAATGACATGTCAATAATGGCAATAGCGCTGTCTTTCAACATTCACAACCTAACTCAAAAAATACATCGTCGACCGAGGAGCAGCTACAGTTCACCGGCTGTCACTGCCGAGTTTAAAGGACGTTTTTCGCTCTTTCCAAAGGTCGACATGTGCAGACGCTTAATGTTACTTCAAATCTCATTCGATAAATACACGTGTACAACTGAATGAGCGTTGTGATGTTTTCACGCGCAGCCGTACCAGCACACTCATCTGGAGCTCGATAGCCCCAGATCGATAGCTACAACTACATAACGGCTTGGTCAAAAACGAAGGCAATGCGAGGAAAAAAAGTATGTCATCATATTGGTTCAGCAGGCGTACCAATTGACAACTCTGTGCTCTCATATATGAATCAGAGAAGTTCTGGCAAGTGTGACCGGCCGCTCTCGGTGGCGTGGCTAGAGACGCTTGCTGAAAGCGCGTCGCATCGATACTCATCGCTTCTTGTGCGGACACCATGGAAAATAAAAAAAAAATTAGGTTAGCTGATCCCAAAGTTGTAATGGGCAGTGTCTCGTACTCGTCGGACTTTTGTACCTTGAAGCTTAAAAGCGCCGATGGTATGTAGACGGACTCGGTAGGTAAGCTAGGCTTAACCTTTGGTGGAAACACCCTGTATGCTTCTATCACACAGTACATTGCCCATACCTTGTTGTGTATCACACGCAGACGTTGTTATCTCTCTTCTAAGGTCAATATCCACCGATGAGCTGCGAGCTGATACTTCACGTAGTATATTTGTGTAGCCTAAACTCTTGAATAAGCTATTCGAAGATGTTGATTCTTGCATGTCAGATTGCAAATAGACTAAGAAAAAATATGAGTTCACGTGAAGGTTCTCTTACAGTTGAAATTCTTAGAGGTGGCCTTCAAAAATTGCCTTTTAAATGGCTGACGCTCAGACCAATGTAGGAAGAACCAGACAAATGTCTGGTTCGGGCAATCGGGGAACTAGAGTTCACACATGACACAAGCAAAGACGCCGTTTTTAATGAATATTTATCTACCATGAATTTACGACAACCTTTAAAGGCTGAAGTTTCAAGAAATGGAAAGAATACAGAAGGGCAACAGTTGTTTCTAATCTTTTCCAAACTTGGTGCGAAAAGAGCGCGGTGAACATGAACAATTCATTTTCACAAGGCATGGTTCCTAGAGGCTAACGTAAGCACACTGCTTCAAATTTTTTTGCGATAAGGTCGACATATGCCGCAGAGACCATGCGGCTTCCACGAGGTGGACGACCTCTTGTTGCTAAGCGCGAGAGCTTCCATTGAGACCTCCAGAAAATGTATTAAATATATATATACATTGTACGCAGCTTATTAATCTAAGCTTCTCCTTATTTAACAAAAAATCCCAGTTTCGCCGCAAGGGCGAAGGACTGAATGCGATAGCAACAAATTGTAATGTTATACGAAGTAAAGGCTAGCAGCTAATTCTTTTCGATTCGATTTCGCGTGACTCTACAATTCATGCGTGGCTTTACATGACTTAACGTCGTAAAGGACAATGTACAGAGAAACTGAGGAGAATCCTCAAGCGCTGAAATGCAAAGCAATGCAAAGCTACGTGAACACGGGCTTGGTTTACCACTGAAGGAACCTCCTCTCCACTTGACAACCTGCATGTCTCCAATTTCCATCTCGCCTCCCTCCTCCACTCGCCTCCTGTATATTATGCTCTACCCTCCCTCCTCCTCTCTCCCGCTACTACTTTCGAAGCATTTGGTGTAATATATAATACATGGCTTCACTCTCCGTCCTCATGCTATCTTGCTTAATGACTTTCACTTCCCTTACCCGACCCTTTGTAGCTGACAATCGAGCCAAGAAAAGTATATGGGATCTTGTTTGTAGTAATTATTATATAAATGTGAAGAAATTAAAGTGGACGAAATGATAGCTTTCCGCCGGCAAGCACCGAACCTGCATCTTTCGAATAACGCGTCCGATGCTCTACCAATCGAGCTACGCTGGTGGTCATCCTCCCGTCCACCAATAAGGATGCATATGTGCGTTTAAACCTGGTAGTTTTAATCGTCGCCGCTCGGAGCCATGACGGCTAGTAGGGAACACTCCCCTTTTTTCGTAACTTCTTAATTCGCTAATTTTGTCAATCTCTTGTAAATTATCCATCCTTAATAACGTCACGGCATTCAGCTGCTGAAGTTTCCGCATAAAATTAAAATAAAGAGACTTGGAGGTGGATTAAGGGGGCCAATCGGCGATCTCTGTTCGTTCCGCGTTCCTTCTGGTGGTGTTCCTTCACAAAAGTGAGAGGTCCGCAGATCTCTCCCGTCGAGAGGAAGAGGACAGCCAATCATCAAGCGGCGACCTTTCCGGAAGTAGACGCGCATCGTTTGCCCTCGGCAAGGGGACTATATACTTCAAAACTAAGTGTTTCTCGCCTTCTACTACATACATTTGTTATACGAAAATGTATTGTTTTTTTCTCTCAAGCTCAAACAGTTTCTGAAACAGCGATAAGTGTGAGTACTCATATATATTAGTGCTAGTTTTGCTAACGTGGTCGCTATGTAGTGTAGCGCCCGCGAAAAAAAAAGTGAGAAGTAGCGGTTGGCTCAGTATTTCAAAATGTCGTCCCTCCACAACGTCTGTCTTGACCCCGGGTGTCGGATCGTCAAAGGGAGCTTCTGCTCGCTTTTATGAAAGAGCACCCACAGATCGCGACGCCGTCGTTACCCCCTGGGGCCGTCGTTCACGAGTGAGGACCGGGACGACATGTGGCAGTAGCTGGTAGCACTTTTGAACGAAGAAGTCCCTGCCCGCAAGACCACAGCTCAGTGGCGGGCCCGTTAATTTCGTTCGCACCGTTCGTTTCGAGAACCGAAAGCGACGCCGCACTCGCTCATGTCTTCAAAACGCATTTCGCACCTCCAACCGCTCTGCCTCTGTTTCGAGAAACGCAGCAAGAGAAGCACCCGTCGAAAGCGCCATTTTCTCAAAATGACCTGTTGCGGCAGCCGGAACCGCCACAACATGTCGTGCGAAACCGCTTATTTGGTCGAGAGAACACGTGCGAACGGTCTCGCGCTCCATTCGTTTGTAGCAGACGACATGCTCGTTCTGGCGCGGTATGACTTCAGCAAAAAATAACAGATGAAGCAAAAAAAGAAACGACTACGCCCCTCAGAGACGTGGTGCATCCGGCTTCGGCCAATCGCGTGCGCCAACAGAACAGGCATAGAACAGAGATCTCCGATCGGCCCACTCGTTAGGACGCGGTATGACGTCACCAAAAAGAAAAGATCAAGCAAAAAAAAAAAAAAGAAATGGCTACGCCCCTCAGGGTCTTGGTTTTCTCCGGCTTCGGCCAATCGCGTGCGCTGCCAGAATGGGCGCAGAACAGAGATCTCCGATCGCCCCGTAAGCCCTCGCATTTGAAAGTGCAACGCAATAGCGTTATCAAGCCCCGTTCGCATCACCTTCGCCTTCGCTTCTCGGTGGACATCTCAATCGCGCTGTTAGGGAAGGAACATCTGTGCTCTGACATTGGCCGTTTTAAACTCTTCTAGGTCTTCACTGCCCTGACAGCTCCAAAGTACCCACCACGCGTCTTTTAGGCAATACACGCCTTAAGGACGCGTAGTGGCTACTAGTGGGTACTTCATAACTTTAAAGGGACACTAAAGAGCAAAACGATCTTTCTCATGTTATTAAAGTACTCTTTCACGATACCAAAAACACCATGCTTGCTGCGAGAAGACGCTTAGTAAGCGAGAAAACGCGCAGAAACAAAATGTGGGTGGCGACGCCACCTTGAAATTTCCGCACCATTCGCCGTGACGTCACATGTTTTGACGGCGCCTACTAGGGACTACGTAGTGCCTAATCGGTAAAAATGAAGTGCATTGTCCTTTGAGGGGGCCATGGACTTAACATACCAAGTTTGGGGTAATGTTGTTGAGCCGATGGCGCCAAAATACCATAAATACACATTGAAATCCATGACGTCACGCGGGGTGATTTCTGTGCGAAATTTATTATTGAAACTTTGAACTTGATTTTCTCCTCTATTATTAAACCTACGGTGTCAAAATTAACGACATTAGAGTTCTCAGAGCAGAATATATCGACCTAGGCTGATTCATTGTTTCTCTTTAGCGTCCTTTTAAGGCAATCTAAGCATAATCATTTTGTTTCGGCACGTAAAACCTCAGCAATTATATATTGAGGCAATAGACGCACCACCTTCGCTGCATTCTTTGTTCATGTGGCTAGTGATGACGGTGATCCTGTATTAACACAGCTCAGCCCTTTGCAAGGTGTTGGCAGCGTTCAACCACCCACTCCTTACCCAATTCACATGGTGTGACGCCTGGTGCGATTGTTCGCTTCTGACACGCAATGTTACATCTGCTAGCGTGGCTGCATGCCAAATAGGACGGCTGTATAGGTTCTTTTTCCGAAGCAGCTTAAAGCAGTAGCGCGTCCGCGTGGTCGAAGGGTAACTCATTGGGCGATTGGTGGATCATGTCTGTTGCCATGATTCTTTTGTTGTCCGTGTTTCTTCTGCGCTATAAGCCTTTAGCTATCTGTGGCAAGACATGTCACTGCAACGGAGAATACCCGGGTTCCGTTCGGGCTTGAACCGTAATTTTTATTCTTCGCATCCATCGGGACTTCTTTTTGTCAGACAACGCCGCGTGTTTGCCCACAGCCAACGCCGCCGACGCTGACTCCGACACCGCATTTCTGCAACACGGACTCTTTAACGCTGTCGTGTTAAAATGAGACTGCCCTGCATTTATTTATTCTTATAATAGTCATAATATGGTGAAACCGAGTGTAATAAAATATGATTGTAAAAATTCATCGGGCTAACTCCCGCGGTGTTTCACTTCATTGTCCTTTGAACACGCGGTAATAAAATTATTCTTGTGACGTCACAGGTTTTTGATCATAAACTGGGACAACTTACCTTCTCCTACCGTAAACGTCATCGTTCCGTATTTTTCTCCTGCTTTCACCTTGAATGAAATCTGAAGCCTATTGGTAAAGATGTTAGACAGTAAGAACATGTCGTTATACTACCATGTAACAAGAATAATGCCTGAAAGCTTTAGTGCTATTAAGGATGACTACTTGCTGGAGCACGCGAATTAATAAAAAGAGGAAGCGTTTCGGCAGTTTATTATTGCGAGAACTAAACGATGCGCAGCCAATCAAGAGGCGAAGGCACCACGTATTTCGAAGTGCTCTTCAAACTCCCTAAAATAACTTTATTTTATCGCCCTTTATTTCACTACTCCGGCCGCGCTATACACGACCAGAGTTCCCTGGTCGTATATGAAGCGACCAACTATAAACTACGAGTGATATAAAAACAATTAAGTTACTAAATCTTACTATAGATTGAACGTTAGCGGGCTGCATTTGAGTGCACAGGTTTAGTTCCGACGCTATATGAAAGCGCCACGAGATCCTAAACAACGCTAAATAATAAATTAAAAAACCCGCAAACAAATTTCACACTTTTAAAGGAGTTTTGTTGCCTCATGTGTAACACCCATATATTAAACTATGAGAAAGCTTCATTACACTCGGCCGCCAGCTTTAACTTCATCTATGAAGATAAAATGCATTGTTGAAAGCATTAGTGATACGGACATTACAATGTGATTAGAAATTTCTTATACGAAAATTTGCCAGTGGGAGGCAGAGCTTGTCCTGCATTCTCCTTGTCCTATGTTAATTTTTTGCCCTATGGTTTATGCAGCACGGGGACCTAGGAAATTTCACTTGTTGCGCATGTATACAGCCTGTTGGCAGACAGCATCAATTTTCTTCAGGATGAAGTCGTTAAAAATGTAGATGTGTTTACTAAGACTCAGTCTTGCTCCTTAAACCTGAGGCTGTTAGCCGCGTGACAAGCAAAGAAACTTTAAACAACAACAGGTGTTAAACGCTTAGTGTGATAAGGCTAGGACACCATGTGTTGAGATACAAATGGCAGAAGAAGGAAAAATTCGCACGTCTGTGTTTTACACTTCCCTTCTTCATTATACTTCAAGAAAAGAAATAAGTACAACTATCTCATTCCACTGGCTCTGCATGTGCATCGTGTAATAGCGGTTGGTGCTCGTATTGGACTCCACAATTTTCTAAATGTTTCTTGTGCATTTTTTCATCTCAAGATAAACTGTATCATGTTGTTGCGTCCAAACTACATGCACACAGGTGATCGTTTTCCGAAAGACCAAGTATGGCCTCAAACTTATTTGTTAATTGTTAAAAATTGAGGCTTGTGATTTTCTTCTGTTTCGCGAAATTGGTTCGTTTCCTTCTTCCGAAATATGTCAATATTTCTATGAGCTTGCACAACACACATGCTGTTGCGGTGGTTGTTTCTTTTCCGTAAATGACACATGCCAAATGTGGTACGATCCAGCAGAAATGACCAGCCTTTACAACAATATGACGTTGCAGATACAAAAGCTATCCTTCCGGCGAAAGGCGCATCTACGACACTAAAAACAACCGTCCGGGTTTTTTGAAAACTATCACGATTGATAGCCTGGCGAATAAGCGCACCGATGTCATCAGTTATTAAAGCCTGTCTGGGAATGCAAACATATTATTTCCACTAGCCTCTTGTACAGCGGGCTTCTTCAAAAGTAGTCTTTGTGAGCGAGTTGGATATCTTCCGCCAACTCCAGGGCGAAACATTGAAAACTAGTCCGATGCTTGGCGACATTTAGTCTGCTTTTATAATACATTTTGATTATTTGTAGAGGCAAACGTGGTCCTGACGGAGGCCCACTAGTTGGCGCACCATCGGAATCGACGAACAAGGATAGGCTAGGTGCCTACGTGTGGTCGCCACATTTCAAAGGCACTTATAATAAAAAAGTAATGGTTTCGCCGCAAGGGCGAAGCAATGGACGCGACAGCAAGTTAGAATGTCTTACGAAGAAAGTGTAGAAGCTCACTCGTCTATCAGGCACGACCGATGCAGCGAGTGAAGTGACCTCCGTGCGGACTATGGCTTCAACGCAGCCTTTGCCATGAAAGCACAGCACAATGGACGATCTGTTGAACACCCACTCAAGAGATAGGCGCTGGCGCAGGCGACCACGGCCTGTTCGTCAATGTGCGGAGACGAACGCGGACGGCCTCACTTCGGCGAAAGACGGGCATGGCGGCAGACTTTGACCTTCCTTTTGCGCCATCTCTCTGGTTGTAGCGAGCAAGCCTCCGCCACGCTGAAGCACGTTAAAGGCCTACGTACCACCAACGGGAAATGTACACAAACAACTCATCGTTTGCATGCTGAAGGATGCATGCGTGTGTAGGCGAGTGGTTTAACGCGTCGCGCTGCGGAGCGAGGCGCCGCAGGTTGGAATCTCCGGTCACGCGCTTTGGAGATATTTTCTCCTGAACTATTTTTCTTTATGAATTTTATGCATTTATATATACCTATACATACACGGAACGTCACGGCGACGCCGATGGCAAAACCCGCCTACAGTGTTCATATAATTGCTGTTCCAATAAAATCATTGTTGTCGATTGAGAAAAAATGTGGCAGATTGGCCCCGTTTGACGCCTCGTGCAGGGTGCATTTTATCGATGGCAGCGAACATGTCACTGTATTATTTCAATGCTAATGTCGTTTCCGCTGACAGATATCTGAGCTTGTTTTCTGTCCTGTTTCGTGTCGAATAAGTCTATGGCCAGCTGCCATCACCGCTTGTATCTGCAGCAATGCACGAAACGTTACACAAATTACCGAAAGCAAAGCTGTGCTATATAATAGTGATTGTGGCATTGGACTAGAAAGGTCAATTTCTCAAACAATTGCGTTTGTGAACGACCTTGCTGTTGGCTGATCGCAATCTCTAATAATATGTCAAGCGTTAATATTAGCTAAAATCCGTCTCTTGTCAGTAATCCTAGCTTTAAAAAATTTTCGTAAATGCAAGCCCAGGTGTAATTAATAAGAACATATTGCCATGCATATTATGACCAGTTGAATGTTCCCTCAATGACGAGCGCTGAGCATGCGATCCCGAAGGGGTGGTTATTTATCAAGTTTTACGCTATTTTCTCGGCTCTAAAAAGGGGCGAATTTCGAATCATAACACTGAAAGTCATCTGTGGTGACCCACACTGCCTAAAACGAGGCGTCACCTGTGCATCTGGTTCTAGGCACTCGAGTTTGTAATTGCGAAAATTTTCATTCACATAAGTACAATTTCACCTCGTAAGTGTCCACAGGAACTCTTGGAAGATGTAATGGTCCCCCTGGAGCCTCCAGGGCTCCAGAGACAATTGAAACCGGCAACGTTATCAGCCAAGCGAGGAGAGCTGCCCGATTCATGGCAGATATTATCCACATGTCTACGCGACACGAGTTCCCTATCCGGCGACTCCAACTCTTGAGGCCAAGTGCGCACATTGCTTAAATACTGCTGCGAAAACACCAATTCGTATACTTGGACTCTTTTCCGTAGCACGTGCACTGCAGGAAAATTAGGTAGAGTTAATAAATTTCATACAATGTCACCCGAGCGTTATGTTAAATAACAAAAGAATTCTTGTGATATGTTAATTAAACTGTCCTATTAGAAATGTCTCTGGCAGCCGTATGTAGGTGTTACTTTCAAATGCACAACGAAGATTCAGCTCCACATAAGTATGTTATCTCCTGTGTCATTTTGTCTCTAAAACATCTCACAGATGCACCTCGTGTATTTTATTTTTAAGTTATGTATTTTACATTTTGTCATTGTGGTTTTCTTATGGTTCCTTAAAGGCAATGCGAATTTGAGTTTTCAATTATGATTCCTGATCCACTGGGCTGCGAATTTTCCTGATCCTGATGTTCCTAATCCACTGGACAGCGCCATAGGAAACGAAGTTTCCTCAAGACTATTTGCACAGCTTTAGCCCAAATTAAGCTCACTTTATTTAAAGATAAACTGACAAACAACACAAGCTTTGCCGTTTAGCGGGTGGCGTTCTGACGTAAATGCATAGTGTTTTTTTTTTTTGCACGTGGACACCAAGCCTATGTGACCAAGGCAATCAGTGACACGACACATACAGAACAGAGTTGGCCGCGGGTCACGTCAGTTTAAACTAAAAAATGTGAACTGACAAGCCATGGTGAAACGTCATTTTGCGAAAAGCAATTACTAGCTTGTCAAGGGCATTTGTGGCGTACAGGTGCGTACACTATTCATGATAGTTCCACCAATCGTATTATGTGTCCCCATAGCGCTTACTACAAAAAGAGAATGAGCAAAACACACGCGTGTAGTAGCAATGGCTGCTACGTTGCAGAAATTAAATTTCTGCAAAACAAAAAAAAATCGAATTGCTTGTGCAGAAGTGAGAGTGTCCTTAGTTGCAGTTCGAAGCACACGGTTGTCTGAACTATATAACCATTTACGAATTAAGCCCAGAACAAAAGAAATGGTGCTCACTACAGACACATCTCTAGCATGTCCTCATTCTTCAACGGGCAACCACTTTCCCGTTCACTTGACGCCCTAGAAAATTATGACACAATGATAAAGTGAGCATGTAAAATTCTTCATTGTAATAACGCTAGCGGTCTAAGGCAGGTAGGTGCTACTCTGATACACACGTTGGTACCTACGACTCTTGTATATGCCGTGCCGCAATTTGCAGCCCCATTTTAGCAGTTTCCTAATATCACCATCTAAACCTTGTACTTTTTTAAAGACGATAGTCTTTCTTGGGAAACCTAAACGCCTAAATTTTGGTCTGTCTTTCTGTCTGTCTGTCTTTCTGTTTGTCGGCACGTCCCTCGATTCAACCACCCGGCCAAAGTTGAACCACTTGCTTACCGCCCACCCATCTTGAACTGGTATGGCTGTTCATACTAGTGAACGTTGTCTATCAAAAAGTAAATATTACGCATATCTGAGGCGTAACATCATTACGTAAGTATTAGGTGGTGTGTTCGTTTAATAGAAAATACATAGATACGCAATTTTAAAGACCTTGATGGTATGCATTTAACGTTGAGACAGTAACGCTGAAGCGATCAGCGGTCCAAGCCGAGCAAGCGCGAGCGCCAACAACAACCGTCTTCGTCTTCTTCTTTCGCAGACGTTCTTGTCTGCGCCCTACCATGTTACAAATCACTCCCCCGCGGAAAAGGAGCCATCCTGGCGACCTAAGGAACAGGTACAACTGGTGGGTCATAATGCGGCTTCAGTCGATCGACGTGAACAGTCTCGCGGCCGCGACGACGGCGGTCCGTAGATGATTGAACAGGCTCAGTCATATAGTTAATTGGGGATGCTTGACGTAGGACGCGGTAGGGGCCTTCGTACTTAGGCAGTAGCTTTGTGGAAAGGCCAGGAGCGGAGGAGGGAACGCGAAGCCACACCAACGTTCCAGGCGAATACGACTGAGGAGGCAGGTTTTCGTCGTGACGGTCCTTCTGGGCCTACTCGCCCTACAATGTTACAACCCTAGTTTCTTAAGGTGCGCTGAAAATGCGACTGCGCTGAAACTTGTCTTCCTCCGTGCCCTCTGCGCAAGCTCATGTTGTGTTTCGGTTTCGGTTCAGTATTGCATTGTACGAATGACAGGGGGCGCCGCTCTGGCATTCCTGCTAGGGTGCCTTGATGCCCGCGCGCTCCGCTGAGGGTGAGGACAGGCGCGTCGTCTGCTACGACGGCCGCCATTGCGAATCCCGCCGCAGCTCGGCAGCATGCGGAACGCGCTACACAAAGCGCTTGCGGTGTGCGGATACGTCCGGAAATAAGTGCACGCTAGTGAGCTTTCTCTGTTCCTTTTCTTTTTTGAAGCTTGGGCAGCTTTTATTACAGTTGTTGCCTAAATGTTTACTAAGAAGCATGTAATTCATGTAAGCTGACGGCCTGTGCATGAGACCGTTATGATGAAAACCAATCCTCTTGCTTAAGCCGGAAACGATAAAGTCTAAAGCCTTACTTAATTTTCTCGTAAGCTCTGCATTCCAAATACACAGACAATCGTTTAAAGTATTTGTATACATGTCAGCAGCAGCAGTTTGTGTATCTGAGCACACACAATTTAGTGTTGCGAAGCTACCTAAGCGCGATTAAGGTGGCTCATTTTGCTAAGTCTGCAAACAATTTCCTCGTTTATTATAAATGGCATCATACATATTGTATACACAATAAAGGGCCGAGGGGCACTATGGTGCGAATATTCTGCTAAAATGAAACGAGAGCTTCTTTATCATTATTATTGCTGACATTTCTTGCTCACAATCTGTAGCCGCTACTGTATCGGCACTCGAGTTGCACCTTGAGTCCTTATCGAAACGACGAATACGTTGTTGAGTAGTATGCCGTAAAACTTTGCATGCGCGCAGTATCAGTGCGTTTTTCCTTCTTTTTGTATGTGCAGTTTCTTTTTCTGTATCTGCAGGTTTTCTCGCATGCCCAATTGCATGCACATATCATTGAGTGTTTCCAATACTGTTTTACACTTTGTGCGGCAGATGCACGGCGTCGTTTATTTGTCTCTTTTAATAATATCTAGGGTTTTACTTGCCAGAACCATGATATGATTATGAAACACGCCGTAGTGGAGGGCTCCATGAATTTTGACCATCTCGTACCTGCACTGACATCGCACGATACACGGGCCTCTAACATTTCGCCTCCACCTAAATGCGACCGCCGCGGCCGGGACCGAACCCGTGACTTTCGGGTCAGCAGCCGAGCTCCGTCACAACTATACCACCGTGGCGGACGTCTCTTTTTAAGGCGAAAGCCTTAAATGCCTCATCAAACGCGAAATTTGACCGTCGGCGTCCCGCGTCTACGGCGTCAGCGTACCACGACGTTGGGGACGAGGGATGCAAAAAATCATCGTCACGTGATGACGTCACCATATGACGTCATCATGGCTTCACAAATTTTGGCGTGACGTCATATGATGCCGTTATCGCATGACATCGTAGCTTGGTCAAAAGTGGGCAGATAACGAAGGCAGTGCAAAACCACGTGAGGTGCCTCCGATCTTGGAGGCAATGCTAAACCGCGCTTTGTGCGCAAAAAACTGAGAAGAAGATGGCTTTCGCTTTCGAGCTGTCTTAAGCGAACGCATAAGGGAGCCTGTGAGTTTTTATTTCATTAACTGGTTTTCCATGACGTACTCATTGTACAACTTGACTTTGTTTCTTGTATTTTTTTACTGACATAACGTGTCTACTGTAAACAATGCTTCCCCGTCTTCTTGTTGTTTTCATGCGTCTTCTTTGCATAGACGCTTCGCGAGAACTGTTTGTATGCGCATTCCTGTATGAGCCTTCAGGGCTTACATTATTAATAAATAAATTATGCTTGCTCAAAGAAATAAGATACTCAATGTGTGTGTGTGTGTGGGGGGGGGGGTGGCTGGGTGCGTGCGTGCGTGCGTGCGCGCGCGCGCGCGTTAATATCCAGTGTGCAGGCCATTTATTTGTGCGCATTAACGCTGCGCTTACAGAAGCAATTACACAAATAAAACGCAGATTACATAATAAAACATAACTGCCACTAGTCTATTCGCAGTGATCGTAAATGATTGAAAAAACAGGAACTGCGTAATTATTTAAGACAGGACGAAAATGTAACCTTAAAACACAGAAACACGGAAGGATAAAAACATTTAATGCACACATACATACATGGGCATCAGACCAGCACAGAAGGCGTACTTGAAACACGGAAAGGAATATAAAAAACAAGAACCCGCCGTGGTTTTAGTTATGGTGCTTGACTGGTGACCCGAAGGTTGCGGGATGGAATCCCTGCCGCAGCGGCCCCATTTCGATGGAGGTGAAATGACAGAGGCCCACGTACTTAGATTTATGTGTACGTTAAAGAACAACAGATGGTCAAAATTTCGGGAGCCTTCCACTATATACGATGCCTCTCATAATCATATCGGGGCTCTCGGGACGTAAATTCTCACAAATAATTATTAGGAAAAAAGAAGGATCTGATCTGCAGACAAACACGCATAATATATTCCATGATACATTTCAAATCACAAAAATAGCAAAAGCAAAAATCAAAGGCAGATACAGGACCAACCAAATGCAGTAAAGAATGTTTGCGAAGAAAAATGCAGGATTCATGCACACGTGAACCAAAGCATTTTGAGCATGTAGCTGATATTAGTGTGTCCACTTATTACGCAAGGTTAACACCGGCAGAATTATTCTTGCATGTGCATTCGAAATACCGACCGGAAACTTACGCTGCAACTGCAAGTGCATAATGTGTTCTTCGGATGCCGCTTGTCACGTTTGATTTTTACTGTCCAAAGAAACATCGTATCTTCTAAAACGATACAGCTCCCAGCGTTTCTGGAATGATTGGTGCACTGCGGCACGCAACACCCGGCCATGGTGATGGTAGCGAGCGCATAAAACTGGAGGGAAACGAGCACCGACCCAAAAACAGCGCGCGCGCCACGCACAAGTGACCGGGCGGGGGATTCAAAATGGCGGCCACGCTGCCGCCAAGGCCGAGGAGGCGGCATCTGCCCTTTCAAAAGCTGACACCACTCTAAGCGGGGGCGCGCGCATCGAGGCACTCTAATTCCTGCTTTACCCAGGCGACGTGTAAGTAAGAGAGTTTGTGGAGAGTACTCGTTGAGTGCGGACGTTTCTTCTCCTTCGGCGCATCGCGCCAAACAGCCTGTTTGGGCTGGCCGGCGTCCCCACCGGTCGCGTTGGTCACCGCCGGTCTTCGCCTGCCGCTGCGCCGGGACTACCAGCCCGCAACACAGCACTCATGTTTCCCGACGTATTGCCAGATGGCGTCCATATCTCACACAGCGCCTCTTCTATCGTCTTTACACGACATTTGCAGCGAAGCACGCAAATACGCGGCCAATTTTTTCATGTACGCGTTCTCTCCACGAGACACCGGAGACATACCAGCCCCACTGACTTCGGTCGGCGACTGCCCCTACATCTATTCAACTATCCTCAGTAATAGCGATTCTACGATATGAAAGACGCTTATATCTACAACCCATACGGGAGCACGGCTCAACGGTTTTTGGGGTAGGGGAAAGGGTAGTGAAAAAAAAAGAGCGAAAAGGACAGCAAACCTTCTCAAGCCGGATTACAGACAACATCGAGCGCCTGGCCGGCGCACCTCTCTCCACATGAGAAAAACAGGTACCTGCCCTAAGACACTCAGAATCGAACCCAGTGCCTCCCGCATTGAAGTCGAACGCTCTAGGCTCAGCGTCGACGTACACTTCCATCCCTCGCCCTTTCGCCAGCGTGCGTTTCCCCAGCGGTGGACAAAGACAGACGCGCTGTACGGTCAACTGCATACCTTTTTGGATCCCGCTGCGCACCGGTACCCCGAACGCTGATAAAATAAGCTCCGCTCATTGTTAAGAACGTGCTTTGTCTTTGTGGTCAGGCACGCATACTTCTCTGTCGTAAACCTAGAGAGAATATTTCCCATGCTTTTCTAGAATAAAATGAATATCCCAAACCAAATGCACGCATAGCCATTCATGTTAACATGGTTGATGCAGTTCTCCAACTGCTAATGTAAGACGTCTGCAGGATACAGCAGCCGGAAAAAAAAGCAATGAATAAAGTACTTTAGAGCTGCGCTTTAGAGAGCGCCCTTTAGAGCGCTCTTCAGAGACTACTTTAGAGCGTACTTAGAGACTAAGCTCGGGCAATTTAAAAGCCACGAGGTCATAAAATGTCTCTTCTCCTATAGAAACAAAATGATTAGCTGTGTACAAATCTTTTTTCCCCACTGTATTCCACCATAATAGAAATCGAAAATTTACAACAGAAATGATGTGTCTTTTTTTTGAAACAGTAAATTCGTGTGATGATGATGACAATGATTAAGTGCGTAAAGCATGCAACCGCGCTAGAGGTACACGCCTTTCAAACCAATGACAGCAAAGTACATGACATGCCGTGCTCGTCCTTGGTGAGGTATTGTTTGAAATACCTATCCGATGCCACATTCATTTGTATGGTGTATTGAAGGACTTAAAGGTCAGCGTTGTAATTCACGCTGGTTTGCGTTCACATGCTCCGGTTTGCATGAAGGCTATTCGTAAAACCGTCAGAATTGTATAAAATTCACCAAGCACCTTAGGTACCGAGTTGGGAAACCAGTTGAATGCGGTGCTTTTATTTCTTAGCGAACCTTTGGCACTTTGACCGTTTCTGTCTACGAATCTATCTATATATCTAGCCGCCTACGTCTGGTTGCTCTCATGATCGCCTCCTTAACTTGGTGCAGACCAAAGTTGACGTGGGAGCGCAAGAGGATTTCACAAAAATGGCTGTCGGGTCATGACATCCATAACGTGAAAAGCCTGTCGTGTACGTCATCAAACCTTTCCCTCCAGGCACCTGTGGCACATACCCGTTTACCACGGGCTACAGTGTACGGGTATGAGCCACAGATGACTGACAGTTTATTTCTACCCGGGAACGGCGAGAACAGACATGGGTATTTTAAATGCGAGAGCGTTAGGGAAAACCGACATCGGTAGCGTTCACAAGACTGATGGAAAGAATAAAAATCAAGACCCCAGCAGGAATTGAACCCAAGCATTCTGCGTGGCAATCAGGTATTCTACCACAGAACCGGGACAGTTCTATAAACTGGTTTGGTAAAACAACGTATGCAGGCGTAATGTCGGTGCAAGGTCAATAGTGGTTGCGGCGCTGGCTATCGGATTTTACAAGAAAGCAATAAACACTACATATGTATTACTACAATACAGGCGTCATATCAGATTATCATCTGTGGTTCCAGTGTTGGCTCCGCTTATACAGCAGTCTAATAAAGATTACATTTGCATTGCTATAATTCAGCAAGCTATATTGAAGCATTGCTCGACCCCAGGAATACATTAACGAAAGTTCCGTGTAATATTCACATGATTGCACCATAAAGTGCACTAAGGTTCCATAATAGGGACGTATGTATTCTAACGTGAGGGCTGGCGTCACGTCGCACCGTAAGCTACCATTTAAACCCCAGTGTTGTCAACGTGCCTGGCAGGCTCGCGATGTGCACAGAGCTACTACAGTTACAAAAACACGTCGATACACCTCGCAACGCTTGGGTCAAAGCCATAAAATACAGCATATAAGTACTCTCTGACTGCTTCGCATGAAACCGATTTTCAAACTTGTGGGATCTGCCGATTTCTTAAATGCGAAGCATTTCTTAGCAAACCTTTGGCACATTGAGCGTTTCTATCTATCTATCTATCTATCTATCTATCTAGCCGCCTACGTCTGGGTGCTGTCATGATCGCCTCCTTATTTTGGTGTAGACCAAAATTGGCATATGAGGGTAGAGGATTTGACGAATACGGCTGTCGTGTCATGGTATGAATAACGTGAAAATCTTGCCGCGTACGTCGTCTAACCCTTCCCTCCAGACACGTGTGGCATATACCCGTTTACCACGGGCCGCGGTGTACGGGTATGCGCCACAGGTGGTTGACAATTTATATCTACCCAGGACCAGAGACAACAGACATTCGTAATTTAAATCTGAGAGCGTTAAGAAAAACTGACATCGACAGCGTTGACCCGACAAATGCAAAGAATAAATATCAGGATCCCAGCAGGAATCGAACCCAAACATTCTGCATGGCAATCAAGTATCCTACCACAGAGCCATGCCAGCTCTCGAGGCTGCTTTGGAAAAAGACCATACGCAAGCGTAATTTTGGTGAAACGTAAATTGCGATTGCACTGCTGGCTATCTTATTTTATAAGCATTATATATGTACTCTTATCATACAGGCGCCATATTAGACTAACATCCGTGGTTTCAGTGTAGGCTCCGCTTTATAGCAGTTTAATAAACATTACAGTTTATTCCCATGATACAGCAAGCTATATTCCAGCACTGCTCGACCTCGGAGGAATACATTAACGAAAGTTACGTATGATATTCACATGTTTGCCCCATAAAGTGCACTTAGTTTCGATAATACTGACGTATGTATTGTAACGTGAGGGCGGACATTTCGTTGCACCAGAAGTTACGCTTTAAAGGTTAGTGTTGTCGACGTGCCTGGTACGCCCACGATGTCCACAGAGCTACTACACTTACAAAAACACCTTGATGCACCTCGTAACGCTTGGCTCAAAGCCATAAACTACAACATGGAAGTACTCGCTGACTGCTTCGCGTGAAGCCTATTCCCACAACGCGTGGGATCTGCCGAATTTGTTCTGGTAAAAAAATTTGGAATAACGTAAAATATTCGTCCTGGGTTTGACGTCGGAGGCATGCGTGCGCACACTTTTAAATGCGAAGCATTCCTCAGCGAACCAAAGGAATTTGACCATTTCTATCTATCTATCTATCTATCTATCTATCTATCTATCTATCTATCTATCTATCTATCTATCTATCTATCTATCTATCTATCTATCTATCTATCTATCTATCTATCTATCTATCTATCTATCTATCTATCTATCTATCTATCTATCTATCTATCTATCTATCTATCTATCTATCTAGCCGCCTACGGTCGTCTCCTGAACTTGGTAAATACCAAAATTGGCATAGCAAAATGCATAGCCCCCACCAAAATTCGAATCTAAGGGCATTAGTGTGTGACGAGCAGCAAGTAAGAGATCATTACTTGAGTAGCGTGAGATACTTGTCTACGCCATGAAACCATTTCCTTCTGTATGGTGTTCCAAATGCCCGCCGCATACAATGGCTCATGGAATGCGGGTATGAGCCGCAGGTGATCCACAGTTATTCAAGGAAGGCAATAACAGACTTTGGAAATCCTAACGTGAGTACCGTTAATGGAGCTTGTGTCGCAGAAAATCTGGTGCCGCCGTCGCAGGGTTGTCGGTAAGGAAAAGATCAGAAGGACGGAAAGGATGAAAATCCCAGGTTAGAGCCGGAAACGAACTGAGGGATTTCGCGGCGCAGTCATGTATTCTACCACAGAGCCACGCCAGCAGTTGAAACTGCTTACGGAAAAGACCCTATAAAGGTGCCATATCCCAGCAACGTCAATTGTGGTTACAGTGTTCGCTATCGGCTTTTATAATAATGTAATAAACATTGCATATGACCTCGCATGGCTCGCAAAGCTATGGTCAAGCAATGCCAACCCGGAGGAATACAGGCAAAACTGCGCTTGTGATATGCGCATCATCGCACCGTAGCATGCTGTTAGTTTCGATAAAATTGAAGTATGTGCTCTGAGGTGAGTACTGACTTCTTGTCGGACCATAGGATACGCTTCGGGTGCCAGCGTAGTCGACGTGCTTCGTAAGCCCACAATCATGCCCGCAGCCAAAATGATAGAAGGGGCCAGAACCCCCCTCTCCCCCGCGCGTCCAAAATTTGGTGACTCCTCGAATAGCGACTTTCCTCAAGATACGTGCTTACGTGCTTTCCTCAAATAGTCAATGCCTCGACAAGTGCCCCTTCGCCGATCACGATATCCCCACATCTACTCAAAGTGTACAAAATAGGTTCTACTTGCAACGCTTGGCTAAAGGCAATAAAAAATGCGGTGTACGCCACTACTCGCCAAATGTTTCGCACTAAATCGACTCCCAGAAGTCATAGGATCTGCCGGAATGTTTTTTCTGTTAGCGTTTGCGCAAACAACTCATTAATACACTCTATTTAATTACGTCATCAAAGACGATGAAAAGTTCCTGCGAAGCGGCTTTTGAATCACAAAACTTCACACAAAAATGGAGGATGCAGCTTCAACATGCGCGGGGTTGATATCGTTTTACGTATTTTGGCAAAACAATCGGGTTTTACCATTGGGTGAAGAAATCTGGAGGGACGGTTACCTTTTTCTATTACAAGGACATTGTGTCTTTTAAATCTAATTGTCACGGTTAATAGAAAGCAAACTGTTGACGTTCGTCGTGCGCTTTTCGTTAATTAGAGTGAAATTTAAAGCAATTATGTCCTTGAAGAATCTTCGGATCTCAGGATGACATAGTGCGCATAACATGAATTCTCACCGTATGTGAAATCTGCTCGAATTTCTTTTATTGGCAAACTTCTTTGCAATGAAAGACCTTTTTTCCTAGCTCTAGCAAGCACTCCTGCCGTGGCGACCAGCGAAACAGTGCAATAAATCAGTGTTTTTTCACGTTCACCTCAGCAAGTTCAACCACATACTCCTATGTGTTTATGTAAGCCCTACCAATGGGTATATTGAAATATAGCCCCTTCTTGTATTTTATTCATTTAATTCATGCGTTCATAAGTAATCAATATCACCTAATAATCGCCTTCTCCATCACGACAAAGGTCTCTGCTGTGCTGTTTAACCTTCACACCACACGTGTCTTCATAATAGCTGATGCAGCGTTGCGGAACTGAATCCTTCACTTCTCTTCTTGCCCAGAGTAGACACACTAGAAGATAAAAAAGTATGATTATCAGTTGCTAAAATTGTCGATGTATAAAGAATTTCAATAGTACTGCCTGGAAGAAATGAAAACTCATAAATATGTAGATCACACTAGGATTAAAGAAAACGTAGATATTACAAACTTTGTTTACGTGAACCCCTAACGATACTGGGCATACCTCAAAATGAGAATGCTATGATTAGTCCACAAGACAATGCGTAGCAATACCATCAGCTGCCCTCTCCTTCGCCACAAGAATCTGTTTTATCGCAGTCTTGGAGCTGCCGCCTGAAATATGTATGCTGCATTCTTCCACAGCTTTCGCCAATAAATCTTTTGTGTTTCCAGCATACGTCTGGCGCGTACAGGGCATTTGTAGAGTAGCAGGAGGAAATCCGCAAGGAACTATTATTTTCAGGGCCAAGTATGGAAGGATGGTTCACCGCGGCCAACACACGGTGGAGAGCTTCGTGCGGTGGTGTTGAAAGATGGTGCCCCTTTACGTGAGGCTGCAAGTAAGCGACTACTGCAATATTAGAGGCTGAGTTTTACCTCGATAGAATTAAAGAGCTATTTAAAGAGCTATTAAACAGAAAAATCAGCGTTATCCGTGGGGGAAAACACAAATAGAAACAAAGAAATAATAATAATCTTCGGTTCACGAGCGAATCGAACACAGGTCTTCCATGTGGCAAGGAGGTGTTCTACCACAGAGCCACGCCAGTGCTTGAGACGAAAAAAAAAAACTATAGGAGTGGCATGCAGTGCGAAGAGTATCCTGAAAGCATGTAATACTGAGTGGCGGAAGCATACACCACGCGTTAAAACCTGTGAACTGTGTTCCGAGTGGCCAGTTTAAAGGCCCGCATATTAGAAAGCGTTCAGGCATAATGACTCATCATGATCACCAACAACAGCACCATGTAACAACTGACATTGGGGTACTACAAGGATCAATATTAGGACCTTTCTTGTTTTTAACCTGCATCCGTGACCTTTCGAAGTGCCTAAAATCCTCTGGCTGTATTCTTTATGTTGACGACACTACTATTTTCTGCTCAGATAATAACCTTCATTTATTATTGTTCAAGATTAAATATTACGCGGCAAACACAGCAACCTGGTGCCGACAAAATGGCCTGCGCAATAATGATCTTCGTTTTCTCGACTAAAAAAAGCTTCTTCAGGGTCTCCATCGTTAGCCTTTGTTTCCAACAACTTTATCCAACTGAGAGTGAAGTGTTTCTTGGTGTCATATTAGATAAACGTCTCAAATTTTGATGAGCGTATTTTATCCGTAACAAATACTAGCAGTTGTTCCGTGTACGAATACAACCGATGAGCGAACCTCCTTAAAAATGGGACGCAAACGACTATGCGCCTGATCTCGCTGCTCTCTTTCATGAAGGCGGTAGGGTGGGAAGCGAGTGGGGAACGCGTTTGCTGCGCTCGGTAGTGGGAACGACTGAGCGAGTGATTGTGCGACGAGCGCAGCGCAGAGAGAGGGAGACAGGTGGGAGAGGGATGCGAGTGGTGATGCGGTGGGGACTTTCGATGGCAGCGATGGCACGCCGCGCGCGTTCGGCGCACGCACCGCTTCATTGTCTTTTTGCGCCGGCGCCGGGTGGGGAGAGCGTCTGCTACCACCTTCGACAAAGCGCCCGCAGTGCGCTAGAATGATGGTTGTCACTTCACAATCCACGATGAAGGTGGTGAAAGTGAAGACGACCATTATAACCTGTAGTGCACAGAGCTTATTTCTTTTAAACTCCAATTTCTGGTACGCTAGAAACAAACCGCTCAAGGCCTGAACATCTCCTCTAAAATCACCGGCGATTGTAACCCAAAGTGACGCTTAAGGGAGCTTCAAAGGCGACGGCGGGGTGCAGGCCTAAGGAGCTTCGCTCCTAAAAAAAGGCACTTTAAGGAATTAGAAATTAATTAGAGTGGGCAGTTTCCGTAATCTAAAAACACTAATCTCCCTTTACTGCACTTTCATTGATACGCGTATGAATTATAGCATATCATCGTGGGGCAAGACGTATCCCGTCCATTTATCCCCATTGCACGATGCCGAAAATCAAGCTATTTGCATCATGACACGTAGTATCTACCCATCAGGAGCACCTCTAATGCTCACCTCTAACGGTATCCTGTCAGAAGAAAAACTAAACAAATACTCACTTAGAATACTTGTACGCAAATCTATTAAGCTTCCGTTCCCTATAATTACTAACCACCAGGTTTATTGCTCCATGTCTACCCGATTCGCTTCAACCAACAGGTATTCCAGGAGCTGAGCAGCGCGGTCTCCCACTAAATAGGAGTAGAGATTTGCAAGTCCTCGAGACTGTGATCTTGGGGCCAAAGCGTAATGTGGGATGAAGAAGTGCTGCTGTCGCTAAGCCAACTTACAGCAGCTTGAAAATATGCTAATCTTTATGCACAAGGAGATCAGGAGGAGTCGGAAAGTATTCATTTGGCAAAATGTTCAGGTGAGATAACGAGGGGAAACGAAATTTCTCCAAAAGAGGCACGCATTGTACTAATGCAAGAAACACGCTCCGCAATCAGAAGTACAGGTTGCTATGATAACGCCTTTCGGGCGTGGGTTGAGGGGAGGGGGGATTGAGATTGGTGATGATTATGGTTTTGAACCGTCAGTTATTGGGCAGTAGTGTTGCTCATGAGTGGTCTTACCATGTCCATCGTACTCTAAATCCGCAATAGCACAATCCTTGTAATCGGTGTAGTAAAGGATGCCCTCTCTTTGCGTCGAATCTGGAAAGTCCCAACCACGTTTTATGCATCGAGCGCAATTACAAAGTAAGTTTACAGCCAGCACAAACTTTTGTAACATACAGAAGAACTCATCACGGCGTGCGGCATAGAAGGTAAGAAAGTCAATAAGAAATGTTTTCTAGGATAAGTAATTTTCAACGGAAATATTGTCATATATAATTGCTTTAAATGCATTTTTTCATCAATTCCGCAGGTAATCTTACCTAAACATTGTGATACCAATGCTATATTTTCCCGCCGCAATGCACAATAATTTTTTCACATAACATGGCATGGCAAAAAATTGTTCGCAGAAACAATTTTCCTCCTAACAAGAAAAAATTCTGTTTGTTTATTGTGCATGGCCTTCGGCATCGGTCAATAAAACCTCGTTAGGTGCACAAATGTTTTGTGTGGGGGCGGTTGAGGATCAATACACTGAGAAGAAAAAGAACAAGAAAATGGCTTTCGCCTTCGAGTCGTCTTAGGTGAACCTATAAGGTACCCTATCAGTTTTCTTAATCTAACTGACGTCTCGCCGCCATCAAAGCCCGAAAAACTTGAATTGTTTTGGTTCAGAATAATGGCAAAACTGAATTGATGCAAAAAAAGAAAGGTATGCACTTGCACTCAACGTGAAAGCAGTGATTAGCCTGCCCTTCAGGGAGGCTCGCGTTCAAGGCAAGCGCGCGTTGGTGTTCCAAACGTACAGCCGGCTCGGCGTCTATGGCTGGAAAGAAAACCTTCATTTGTGATGCAGTGGTGCCCTCTCCAGTTTTCTATTCCCTCCTCCTCACCCGTACATCTCTGACTTCCCTTTTACACCCCCTTGCTATTCTATACCACACGGCTATCCGTTACTCTCCTCCTCTTCCTTTCCGTCCCCCTCACCTTCACTTCCCTTTCCGACCCGCTGCTATACTGTAGTACAGACAGTTATGCTATGCTCTACCCTCGCCTTCGTCCCTCCCCTTCTGCTCGACCTCACTTGTCGCACGCTGTCGTATGCTGTCGTACGACGGCATAAGCCAGCGTATGAGAGCCCAGGCCCCTGGAGTGATCCGCACTTAAGAACGCTGGTTACACTGGTGCGTCAATGCTGGAACCATTAGCGGAGCTAGTGGTCGGATTCCAGAGGAAGGAGCTGCCCTCCCAAGCCCGTTTGGTGTGGCGGGATTGTCACGTGACCTGTGGAAAGAGATTTTCCGTATCGTGACTAGCGTTACGTGATTTTTGTTAGAACGCCATGTGACTAGTGTTGCGCTGAAAGAACATGTTGCTGGGCTACTTGGTAAACGATTTTCAAAAATATTTGAGCGCAAACACCGAGCACATTCACACACGCACACACACACACACACACACACACACATCCCTACGCGCTTGGCGCCTGGATTTGTGGGTGTGTGCGTCTGTGAATGTGCTGTGTCTGCGCTAAAATATTTTTGAAAAATGTGTTATGTTATTTTGACGGGAACATTTCACGTGACTAGTGTTACGTTATTTTACGTCATCTGGCTAGTGTTACGTGACCTTCGCGCTTACATATCACTTGGCTAGTGTTGAATGAAGGAAGGCAATTTTGAGGGCTCGTTTCTTTGTTTGAGGCAACCTCAATTAAAACCAGCAGATAATAAAGCAATGAAGGTATAAGGGACCTTAATTCTATTGTTTAGGTGTATTTTAGTTATTCTGATATAGATGCCGCGTAAGTAAAGTGGACGAAAAGACAACTTGCCGCTGGCAAGTGCCGAACCTGCAACCTTCGGATTACGCACTCCATGCGCTTACCAATTGAGCTTCGGCGGCGGTCGAACCTTCATCTACTTATCGGGTATTTATGTTCATGCAAATCTGGGAGTGTTAGTCAGCGCCGCTCGAAGACATGACGGCGAGCTCGAAACAGCTGACAATTAAGCCGCCACATACTACCTGAAGGCATCAAGTCTGCCGGAACGAGAACCTCGCTATGATTGAATTAAGGAAGCGAATTTTGAGGGCTCGTTTCTCTGTTTCACCAAACCTTAATGAAAAACAGCAGATAATGTAGCCAAGGAAGGTATAGGGCACGTTTATTGTACTGTTTTTAACTGCACTGTAGTAATTGTGTTGTAGAAGTGAAGAAAGCAAAGTGGACGAAAAGGCAACGTGCCTCCAGCAGGGAGCGAACCTCCAACATTCGGATTGTGCGCCCGATGCGCGTAATCCGAAGGTCGTCACCTGACTAGTGTTACATAATTTTACGTGAAGTTCCCCTCCTTTATCTTTTACCTTCATTGGCTCTCTATATACTTCTCGCTTCCTCTTGAATTCGAGCTCCTACTCTCTCTCTCTCTATATATATATATATTTACTTTTTCTCTCTGTCTATTTCACTCGGTTTCCTATCTATTTTTCTCTTGCGTTTCTTTCTATTTATGTCTCTGTTTTTCTTCTATCTCTGTATCTCTCGCTCTCTCTTTCTCTGCACTCGCTGTTTCGCCCATCCGAGTTATCGCATTCCACACCGGAAAAAGCGGCGGAGCGGGAGAACGCGCTCCGGGCGCACATGTTCAAGCGTAATATGGGATAGAGGACGAAAAGATCGCGCGCCGGCATGCTGATGATAGTTTTCGCGAACGCTATACGCGGGTTTGCCGAGCATGAGCTGCTCCGCTATTTAAAAAGAGACCTCGTGAAGATTGCTTGTACTTTCATGAAACGCGGCAGACGTAAAATCTAAGTTGCCATAATGACAACTTGCCGCAGATGACGGACCTGTGTTTTTGGCACAACGGACCCAGCATTTCGTTTTCCAAATTCAAAATATCGCAGAGGCCATCGTGTCATTGGTTTTCTTCTTCACTTGAGAATGTATGAAAGATTAACTCCTGGAGTATTTCGCAGCGCAACTAGACTAGAAGATTGGAAGAGAACGTAAATACTTCCTTTTAACCGCTACGTCTACGTAGCACATTAGGGCAGGCGAACGAGAAATATCATAATCAATTATCAGATTAAAATAATGCGGTTAAGTTTGGCTGACGACCCTCACTGTGCGACAAGTTTTCAAAAAAGAGTGGCTTGTAGGGGATTAGTATTCGTTACTTACAACAACATGAATAAAGAAAAAAAATGCATACATCCGCAGAAAGGAATCGTCAAATGGTTTCTGTTCATCTAATATATGCAAGACACGTTTAACACGCACGAGAGGGTGATTAATATAATCAAACATCAAAAATGTACTGAGGAAAAAGATCTCCTTCTCGCATTACATTTTTGTCGTTCATTGCGGAGTGGGCACCTTGTCGTTGACGGAGATTGCATACAAGAGTTAAATCGACAATTGTATCCAACTGAGGTTACCAACCCGACAGTTTGGAGTAATTGCGTAACCATCGAGACCAGGATACCATTATGTGAATACCTTAAAAATGATACACAGATTCCACACCGACAGTATATTTCTACAAAATAAAAGCAATAAATGGGATCATAAGCGCCGTCAGGTGTTTTGTGAGAAACTTCATAGAAACGCAGATGTGTCAGTATTTCTTTGTCGGCATAGCTGCACGGATATTATAGTATTCTGAAACTGATACAAGTTTATGCGGGAATAACGTGATACAGGTTCTTCTGCATGTGTTGGTTTCTGTCCTTTTTTTACAATATCATTCTGCGTCGCATCCTAGCGGTACAACGAAGAGAAAAACGATTTCTCTCGTAGCAACAAAATCCCTTTAACAATACCAAAAGCTCCGTTCTTGTCGCAAGACCACAAGTGGTAAGGTCGCCTTGAGATTCCCGTTCGACCTCACCGTGACGTGAGATATTTAGACAATGTATGCTAGGGCTGACATAATTATTTATCAGCGAAAATTGATCACACTGTGTTGTAAGCTAGCCATATATTTGGTGCAGCAAATTGCAGGAATGTTCAATCAGGCAATATGACCAAAAGATGAAAAAAGATTGCAATTTCTGACGTCACAATTGCACTCACGTTGTGAGGTTTTGGCACGAAATTCAGAAATTCATTCATTCAGTTTATTTCGACAAAAGGAAAGTTTGTCTGGGTTGAAGGGACTAAATTAGACATGAAACTTCAGTTTCTCTTTTATTAAAGAACTTGTGACGGTGAAAATAAGAACACTACGTTTCGATGATAGTAGTTTATCAGTGTTATATATTTTTTCACCTGGTTGTTCTCTGAATATGAATACGTGGTCATAAAAATTATTGTTGTGTCGTCAGCGGTTATTGAAGATCAAGTGAAAGAACTTACCTTCTCCAACCGTAAACGTCATAGTTCCGGGCTTTTCTGCTGCTTTTACCTTGAACGGAATCTCAAGGCTGTTGGGAAATAAGTTACACAGTAAGAGCGTGTCGTCAGGGTGCAAATGTGTTGGGAATAATGCCTGAGAGCTTTAGTCGTATTCATGGTCACTACTAACAGTACGCCAATTAACATGAAGAGGAAGCGCTTCGACCGTCAATAAATGACATCTTATTAATAGGTGCTCATTTAAGCAGTGAGTGTAGTTTGCATATCGAATTGCTTTTGAAACTCCATAGTATGTTGTTGTGAACAGCTTTTTATCTCTCTACTTCGTTTCTTTCACATGTGACAGGGTTACCGTGCTTAGTTAGCTACCAGAAACTGCTAGACAAGTAGAAACAATGAAGTCATTGCATATATCTACACATATATCTACATACACAAGATGATGTGAAAGAAAAATCACATAAACAGAAATAACTCGATACAATATTATTTCAGCATGGTTTCAACAACGTTCCACGAAAAAAAATTGGACCATCTCCCCGAAGGGAACGCTGATGGGATGCGAAGCAGCAGCGTTGCGCACGGGTGGCGTCATGGGTTGAACGGCGCTAACGCGGGTGCTGCGGTGAGCGCTGGAAGATTCGTTTGAAGCGAAACTCGGTGTAGCGTTTACTGGTGTAAACGTTTGTTTGAAACGCAGACACGGGAGGCAGCCGGCAGCTGCGGCTCTCCGGCGGGTGAGGGAGAGAGTGACGTACGCGCGCACCTGCGAGGGAAGCGTGCGTGGTGTGCGTGACGTCAACGCCCAGCTGCGGCGTGACCTACTTGGCACCGCTCCAACACCTGCGCCGAGGGAAGCGCGTTGCCTCGGGTTTGTGCGGACGGACAGCGTTACACAGGCTAGTCAAAGAGCTGCTACGCATCTAAAAAAACACTTTTTTTTGCGCAGCAGTTGGAGTTGCTGAGTTTGTTATAAAGGCCTTGCACGATTTGCAATATTATCGTTAACGCCCTATTCGCGCGTAAAGGGCCGAATGCTTTTGCGCATTATGATTCCGTGGTTGTATATGTTTGAGCGCTTCATTCGCGCCAAGGAGTTCAAAATGTTTTTAAACATGCCGTGTTCAATTAATTTGTTGCGTCGTTACAGGCGTTCATCTTGCCCATGAACCATCACTACTTTTCCTGTTGTTCAGTACCCCTGATTTACTTACCCAAGCGAAGGAAAGTTCCAGAGATAAGTTGTTGTCTTCGCTTTGGGATCAATCTCAAGTTGCCTAGCGGAGAGACAAGAAAGCTTTGTGGATTCTGGCGCAGCGGAGATGCCTACTGCGTATGGAAAACTGGCGAATACCTGCAGTGCATTCAGAAAATATCAAGCACATAAGTTAGGCTCACCACAGCTTTATTCTGCAAAAGGCTGTGTAGAATGACTGCAAACACACAGAAGTTATTCAAAGCACTGCACAGTTTTATTGGCGAATCCGAATTACACGACACTTTTAGAAAGATGGAACAACACGCGCTTCGAGTTATGGGAAAAAGCGGTTAAGCTTGACTAGGAAATTACCATTTGAGCTAATGACACCCAGAAGACAACGCCGTCGTCAAGTGGACCAAGTGGTAAACTGAAACTTGGGTGAGATTTGTTAAAATACAACAAAATGTAGTGGCCTCCAGTCATGGCCTATACTTCCGAAGGAGACCGTCCGCACCTGTAGATCTTTCAATTGTAAGAATATTAAATCATGCAACAAAAAATCTTGGAGGACGCCTAAGCTTCGCCCTTAAGACTGGAACGCGATAACGTAAGCGGGCGTCTTGTACATCGCCTTCAAATTCACTTTCCATGCTTCCCTACTCGGCCGACACTTGAACCGTGCCGCGTGGAAACGAATGTCTGTGCGCGTGGCATTTGATCTCGTAAACTTTTCTGGGTTTGATATCGGCTCGAACACCCAGAATACTGTTAGATACGAACTGCGCACCATTGCAGCATCCAGCTTTTCAGCGGATAAGTGCGGCATTCCCACAGAGGCATGGGAGTGAGTCATCCCCAGAGCGACGCCTTAGCGCCAGAGCCGAGGTGGTTCGTATTCCACGGTCATCGATCCTGGGACGATGGCCTCACCGGGATGCAATATGATGCAAGGAGGCATTGCATCTCTAAGCGCGCGCTCTTACACGCAAGAGTGCAGGGCACCGGCAACAAGGCTCTGGGTCTCCCATTGGCCGAAAGTGACGCCACCTGTTTGGGACAGCCAATTGGACGAACCTGACATCATCTCACCCCAGTTCTTGATAGGCTGGAAGTGACGTGTGGGAAAGCTTTATAAGAAGCACAACCATCGAAAGCCGGGTCGTGTTCTCCTGGCCGTGGTCCGCAGCGTACGATATGCTACCGGCCGAAACTATGTTTATCTGCAGTCTTCTCACCCTATTTTATTAATGCTCATATTGTAAATAAATCTACGTTCTTCATCGCACTTCCGCGTCAATCAAGGCCAACTCCCGCACCTCAGCGGCGGGATGCAATAATACCTGGGTTTGATATCGGCTCGAACACCTCAAATTTATTCTTTGCATCCATTGGGATTTTGCGCTCAATAACAACGTCGCTGATGCTGAGGCCGCATTTTCACCGGCGCGGGCTCTTTCACTATAAGAAACAAAAATATGCACAACTTATTGATTTCTTCCACTCTGCACTGATTTACCAACGTCAATGCAATCATTCGCTTTTTTACATAATCTATTTGGTGCTCTTCGATTTTTAAACTGCATGCACAAACCTTACCGCATTCACAGGTGCTATGCGCCGGGAGCTTGTTTAGTAATTGATACGAAAACAACCTATCAGACGACTGCCACCATGGAAGACGACACGACACTTCCTTCATCCTTTTAGATCAGCCTGAACTAGCTGAGCACTAAGAGATGGATGTTGGTGTATAGTCAACTAAAATTATAGGACGCTTTAGATTCGCCTTCAAGGGTTGAACGCGGTTTGCCGCGGTAGTGCAGTGTGTGGTGCTCGACTGTTGATCTGGAAGTCGCCGGTTCGATTCCGGCTGCGGCTGCTGCATTTCGTTATGTCCACCGAAACACTGCAATGTTTTAACGCGATGGCGTTAGAGAGCTCGTTTCGCAGAAATTCCGCCGCCGGCGTCGGCGTCGCTTGTGAGCGAAAAATTGAGAAAGATACAAATAAAATAAACAATAGAAATATTCGGTACCATTGAGGATCGAACTCGGGCCTTTTGCTTGGCAAGAAGGTGTCCTACCATAAAGCCACGATGTTACTTTCAACTACTTCGGGAAAAAACACTACATAAATGCCTTGTAGTGGAAGGAGTCTCCTTAACGCATTTTGTTCGGCAAGTGTCACGACAAAAATGAGCCAATTCGGCGATTTGTAGGCGCATTGGCGGGGCGATCAAACTACGTTTTTTGCGCGACGCTATGCTTCGAAAAAGCCGGGATATTGCACCCATCGCCGCTAAAAACACACACACACAAACTTTCAAACAGCTCCAAAAATGAACAACTATGTCCATCTAGCGGAATACATATCAAGCAAACAGCAAACATTGGATAATGTGCTGCCATCTGTAAGACATTGTGAAGAACATATGTCTCGACTACAGCAGAACCTATATAATTCCTCCGTTCTAGCACAGAGAACATATCATATCAAGTAAACAGCAAACATTAGATAATGTGCTGGCATCTGTGAGACATTGTGAAAAGCATGTCTCGACTACAGCAGCGCCTATATGGTTTCACCCTTATAGCACAGGGAAGTGGCCACACTGCACAGTCTTGCTCATCGATGAGTGCCGGCGGGACATTGATATCAAGTAGTGTTGCAGAACTAACGAGCCAGAACGATGCTAACCTTGAAGCACGAGCAAGTGGGTGCACTAACCAGACTGCCTTATCTGCGACACTTCGTGCAACATCTGTGCCAATTGGTGCTCGACGACGAGGGAGGTCACGCATGACCGAGGCGCAAAAGGCAGAGAGCAAAGAACGGCATGCTGAGGCTATGCGACAAAAGCGGCGGGAAAATTCCAAATCGCTCACTAAACAGATCGAGACGAAACGACAGTGGCGCAATGCGGACCCGGAATTCAGAGCAAGGGAAGCCGCCGCGATGCGGCGTAAACGAAAGGAAGATGCAGAACGACAGGCCAGGAAAGCGGAGGTCAAACGCCAGCAACGCGAAGAAGATGCCTTGCTGAGAACCAGGAAAGCTGAAATGAAGCGCCGTCGCCGTGATATGCATCCCCAAATACGAGCGCGGGAAGCCGATGACAAGCGTCAAGGACGCTGAAGTGATGAAGAACTTCGTTCTCGAGAAGCGGAGGCCAAGCGCCAGCGTCGCCAAGGCAACCCTGACATGAGAGCGAGGGAAGGCGAGCAGAGGCGTCAACAGCGCCAGAATGACGCCGAACTTCTAGCTCTAGAAGCCGACACGCCGCCTTCAAGCGAGTCATATCCGGCAAAAATCCAGACAGAGGGCTCAGCTCGAGCGACGCAAATTCCTTTCCCTGCGTCTTCGGATTGGTCAAGTGCATTATAATCGACGAGATTAGCATGATGTCGTCGGACACACTCGTGATGATTGATCACCGACTTCGCACCATCTCTTTAAGATATGCGGAACCCTTCGGTGGATTCGACGTCATCGTGTGGGGCGACCTGAGGCAGCTTCCACCAATCAGGGCAGCTGAAGTGTACAGGTGCTTTAGATTGCCCCAAAGTGTATTCGATTCGGAAAGTATGCCTTGGCACAACTTCTCATACGACCAACTCAAGCATGTCGTGCACCAGAGCCACGAGCAGCTTGCCACAATACTCACGAAGATTAGAGATGGGAGGGGACTTGCTCCGTACGTGGTGTCTCTCCTGGAAAGCCGCTTTATAACCACCGAAGAGGCCGCTAGGAAGTGTCCTTCCGGAGTGCATCTCTTCTACATAAAGATGCTGATGCCTACAACACCGCGACTGCCGAAGCCTGCAACGAATACGCAGTCCACTGCTCGGCTGTGGATACCTTTTGTGGCCACAGGTCCCACGAAGGGTATACGCAAGCAAAATCCACAGTCGCCACCATATCGAAAACAGACATGGCCAACTTGAATCACAACATAATGCTTGGCCTTGGTAAGCCCGACATGGTTATACGAAGCATCGATGTCTCCGGTAGTCTCGTCAAAGGCAGTGTGGGGATACTGAGGCACGTTCAAAGGGACACCGACAACAAGCCGCTACGCTTACGAATAGAGTTTCCCACCGGTGTGGGCTCAGCGGCCCTGCTAAAGGGGCGACGTTACCGGTAAAGCCATCCCAAAATCCACGTCAACTGGGTTCTCATCGAACTCATTACAATCGGGTGCCACTTAAAGAAAAAAAGACTGAGCCGCATAACCGTCAGGCGCAAGCAATTCCTTATCGTCCAGGCGAGCATAATCACCATCCATAAGTCCGAAGGAGGCACTTACGATGAGGTGGTTGTCGGTTCCTCAAAGTCGCAGAACCAAAAAGCTTGTGTACGTAGCTCTCAGCAGGATTACCACCATTGACGGGTATATATGAGGAACAAAGAAAGTGTCGAACGCTTCTATCACTTCAAGGATAACCCTGATCGCGCCCTTGCCGACCAATTCAGGGGACACGACCAGCATCGTCTCCAGACCATCAGCGCCGAATGCAACCGTATGCTGGCCGCCTACTTCATCACGGTCGGTTGTGTCAACGTGCGTTCCTTGGGTGCACACAATGCAGACGTCGCCAGTGATTTCATTTTAACAAATACTACCGCACTGTGCTTCACTGAAACCTGGATGAATCCAAACTACCCATGTGATGTGTATGTGTATCGCTGCATCAGCGCTGCAAAACGTTCCGACAACCGTGCTGTTGGTGTGGCCATATACACCATACGGGGAAGTGCAAGCGGAGGGCGTCTCTCTAGTCCAACAGGTGTACGAGTGGAGATAAGTTTGTGCCGTACTACTAGGCAGTGTGGTGATTGCGTGCGTATACATCGCGCCCGGAACATGCGTGACGAGAGCTGCCGACCTCGCCATGAGAGAGCTGGAGCTCTGCATAGGGTGCGAAGCCAAACTTGTCGGAGATTTCAACCAAATGTTCGGGTTTGTCGAAAATTCCCGGACATCCTGCAAACGAGGACTGGTTTGTAGATGGCAACTCCATCAAATGTCATTTCAACAAACCAGAACGCTTGCATAGATTTAGCATTTCATTCTTACGACACCACTGTAGCAGTGAAGTACTGCAGTTGCCATTTCACCGACCATAAGGCGACGCTTGTTGCGGTTGGCCGGACGAGGTCTCCAGAAGAACAAATCGAATAAAGTCATTTGATCTTGGGGCTTTAAATCGAACTGTTGCCAGATAATTAACGAAAAAAGGACGACAGAATGTGATCATTTACGAATACAAGTGTCACGCCTACGCGCAGTTCATAATACAGGATCATGTGAATACATCACTGTACAATATTTTTATGAAGTTGTTATAAAAGGGCTGTTAAATAGATCTAAAACCTGTACCATTGCTATATATACGTCTAGCGCGCGCGTGTGTGTGTCTGTGTGCGCGTGTCTGTAACAACACACATTAATAAGTGTGCACTTAGTGGCTCAAGTGCGCACTAGGGGCCGGATTTCGCTATCGCGTTCAACGCTTAAAAGCGAAGCTTTAGAATTCATAATTTTTCTACTTAGAATTCGTAAAACCTCCGCCATAGCTTCACAGCACATAAATCGTTGCGCCGTGCTTACTCGATACCATATTGCCTGCTGGATCTTCCAAAACGCGTGCGCAGATGCTATTCTTCCGACATTGTGAGTAGTGTGCAAAAGGCCACGTAATATAACGGCTAACGACCTCTGCAATAGAGTACGACATCAGACGCTAAATTTGCACATATTTCCTATCTTTAATTGTCTTTGCAACAGGCTTGCCGCAAAAGCTTATGCCGTAAGAATTTTTGCGAATGTAGCCCCAGGCAGTTTGGCTTAAAATATATTGCGGATAATAAAAATTCACCTCGCATCAGTGAAGAATGCTGAGAAGGTTGTCGCTAAGGAGAAGTTTTACATTGGGTCATGTGTCACCTTCGCGACTCAACAAAGTTATGAATTTTCCCTTATTCACACTACCAGTGATTCTGGGTCACTCCTAAAACGTCATGAATACCAGCTATCACTTGCCAAAATGTTTTTTTTTTTCTTTTCTCAGGACATTTATCGAGATGTGCGAAAGCTCACCTTGTAGGTGTCCGCTGTCACTCTCGGAAGTTTCTGGGGTCCCCCTGGAGCGTGCAGAGCTCCAAATACCATTGAAACTGGCAACGCGGCCAGCCAAGTAAGCAGTGAGACCCGCCTCACTGCAGAGATCTGGCACATTTCTATGCCGACGGGTGCCCTTCGTGGCTACTTTCAGAATGTACAATATAGTTCAAAGCGGCCCTTCCAACGCCCCACAGTGAACAACTGTTTCTATTTAGGTATAGGTTAACTTCAGTGCTTAAAATGCATCTTTGGAGCTTCCAGACCAAACTAGGCCCCAAAGTGATGTTTTATACACGGCTCTAATAATCTGTCCGAACGTGAACGGGCCTGTCAGTCCCGACAAGATCAACAGACTTTTCAAACGTATGCGGAAGAATATGCCTGGCAGCTGTCAAATTTTTTTTTTGCCGCAGTTCTTGATAACAAAACAGGACTGCTTGAAAATGTGATTTCACAAAACGACTGCCACTATTAGATCATAATTGCGAATGTATTTAGCGGACATATGTGCGTATTTCTTGTGCATCTGTAACAAGGTCTGGCCGGTTCGTCAGTTTCCGCATTTATTTATACTGTATTTTCTCCGTGAAACATCTCAAAAACCTGCTAAGTCTCTTTCTATTACAACGATATTGTAATTTATTGCGCTGATAAAGTCAATGTATTAATTACTTTTCGCTAAGTTCTCCTCATCCATTAGGCTAAAGTGTAAGCAAAGTGTAAGCGTTCATGGCCCTGTCACCCGGTTATGAGCAACTGCTTTTTTCCGGCAATTTTTGTACACGGGGGCTGTCGTGGCAATATCAACTCAGTTTAATTATAGATAAGCTGACAAGCAACACTCTGTCTGTGTGCGCTTCATGCGTAGCCACAGACAATGTTGCTATAGAAGTGGAATATTTTTTTATTAATCTAAGTACCGAAGATCTATTCGTAGAGGCAATCAATGACGTGTGCCCATGGTAGAGTTGGACAACCCTCCCTGAAATGGTCAAGAACGAAATTGCTGCAACCGCATTGTCATCACAAAGCGTGGTCTTTCCAAATGTAGTTACTATGCTACGCAGGACATACGTACAGCAGAGACGTGTGCTCAACTTTTTTTGGTCGAATGCTTTTTTATTGAAGTTCCACGAACTAGACTACATTCCACTATAGCGCTAATGGCTGGAAGGAAAAAAAAGGCATGTGACAAACAGGCATGTGCGTAGAAAGAATGTTTGCTGTTCTCTAAAAATTAAGTCATTTGTGAGGCCGTAATTCAGACAGAAATCAAAAGCCGTGTGCAGAAGTATTAGCTGATATACTATAGGCATGTCGAAGTTCTATTACGTATCACATCTTCATATATTAGTAAGCAATAAGCTCCGAAGAATAAAAATATTGGCCACTATTGAATTATATTTAGCACGTTCTAGTTTTTCTGAATTGAAGCACTTGCTGGTCCACTTTACAAGTTAGAGAACATGACGTAAAATGAATATGACAAATTGTTTACTGAAAAGACGTTCGCTACATAGGGGAACAGCTGCTGCTCTAAAACAGCGATTTGACATGGTGTTGCTTTTCTATGCAATGCAGAAATTTGTAACGCCTGTTAGAGTATCACAATGATATCAACTTTCAGGCTGTGCGCTTTCCCTTTTCTGCCTGCTGTCTGCGAGACGCACAACATATACCAGCTTCACTGCCCTAGGCCATCGTCTCCCTACTACCACAACTAGTTTCTGCGTTGATGACACTGTGGAGCTTTACCTGCGCCGTTAACGCCGTAGTGTAAAAGGCGTGGTATTGCTGTAACCTCATTAGCGTACCACGATCCACAAATATCTTAGCTGCGCGAGTAGTTCGATTAGTATGGGTCCTCATGAGTTGGTGGTGGAAAGGTGGTGCTGGATTTAGGAAAAATCTGAATGATAAGAGAACCTGCCTTCAGTGGAAGATTCAAGGGGGCTTGGGACAAACATGCGGCAATCAGAGTGCCGTAAAGTCGCAATAAAATCGTGTAGTTATCAAAAGCAAGTGAAAGGGCAGTAATTTCAAAAAGTATGACAATTTCGCGCCAGGTAGCGTAAATTCGCGACTTTGCCAGCTCTTCAGTTCGACATAATATATTTTATTTTATTTTTCCTTGCTGTTAGTTGTCCCCATGATACGTAGATGGCGGCGGTGGCAAGAAATGGGGGTGCCGAGCGTGGCCCGTACCTTTACACCGTCGGACCTGTACCATCACTGTTTACAGTACAGGGCTATGGCCATGCAAGTTCTTGACGATAAAGGCAGCCGAGGTCCCTTGATATTGCATTCCAAGAACTGCTCACTTCCTTCATTTACGCCCGGATTGTTGCGCACCAGAGGCAGGCCCTTGTGAGAAGCACGCAATCTCTTCGTTTTTAGATGCGAAGCAGCTCTTTGACTAGCCTGTGTAACGCTGTTCCTCCGTCCGCACAGGGAGGCAACGCGCTTCCCTCGGCGCAGGTGTTGGAGCGGTGCCAAGTAGGTCACGCCACAGCTGGGCGTTGACGTCACGCTTCCCTCGCACGCTTCCCTCGCAGGTGCGCGCATACGTCACTCTCTCCCTCACCCGCCGGAGCGCCCGCAGCTGCCTGCTCCAACGCCCGCTCGCCTTCAAACAAACGTTTACACCAGTAAACGCTACACTGAGTTTCGCTTCAAAGGAATCTTCCAGCGCTCACCACAGCACTCACGTTAACGCCGTTCAACCCGTGACGCCACACCCGTGCGCAATGCTGCTGCTTCGCATCCCATCAGGGTTCCCTTCGGCGAGATGGTCCAATTTTTAATTAAGAGCGAAGCTCCTTAGGCGGGCACTCCCCCGCGCCGTCGAAGCTGCCTTCTCTTTAAGCATCGCTTCAAGTTGCAGTGGAAAGTGATATGAGAGGAAATGTCTACGCCTTGAGCGGTTTGGTTCAAGCTCACCAGAAATTCGAGTCTAAATGAAATAAGCTCTGTGCACAACTGGTTATAATGGTCGTCTTCACTTTGAACACCTATATCGTGTATTGTAAAATGACAACCATCAGTATAGCGCATTACGGGCGCTTTGTCGAAGGTAGACGCAGACGGTCTCCCCACCCGGCGCCGGCGCAAAAAGACAATGAAACGCTGCGCGCGGCATTCCGTCGCCGCTGTCGAAGCTCCCCGCCGCACCACCGCTTGCACCCCTCTCTTACCTGTTTCCCTCTCCCTGCGTTGCGCGCGCCGCACTCACACGCTCAGTTGTTCCCGCCACTAAGCGCAGCAGACTCTCTCCCCACCCGATCCCCACCCCACCGCCTTCATCAAAGCCAGCAGCGAGATCAGGCGCATAGTTGTTTGCATCCCATTTCTAAGGAGCTTCGCTAAGCGATTGTATTCGTACACGGAACAACTCTTAGATTTTTTTGTTGCATCCATTACGAAACTAGTTTTCTTTCGGACTCGACCACTGTGGGAAGGGGAGGGTCGCTGTGGTGAAACTTCGCGCCCTCTAATGGAGATTCCTGCGTGCTTCGGTGCACGTGGGCTTCCTTGAAAATTTCGCTACCAGTTTACAGAGTATACCTTGCTTTATACCATGGTATGTAAATGTGGGCCCGTAATTATGTGGGCAGCTCCAGAAAAAGGCGCAAAGGAAGTGCCTCGGACTACTCTTAAATTTCTGATGTCGAATGATGCTCGTCGCACCGATGTCACCAATAGCCCAGCATTTTTTCCTACGCAACTTAGCTCACCATAAGTAGTTTTTCATAAAATGTCTCAAGTGTTCGTTACAATACACTCTAAGGCAAAATTACGCGAAAGAGGAGTAACGCAGCCAAATAGGCGCGCGCGATGAACGGATAGACCGCTGAAAGAGCAACCGCAGAGGGATGCGTACCGTGTGCAAACCCGTTATTCTGCAAAGGCAGCAAAGGAATCAACCGCGCGGAAGATGCAGACCGTGGGCAAAGATACGTTCCGTGTGCAAACCGTTTTCAAGGAAACCAAGCGTCCTCATCCTTTTGCTTCAGTCTTCCCACTTGTGTTCGTGGGGCTGTGCTGGCGGTTTGTCGCGCTCGGAGAGTTCGACGATTTAGGAACTGCGCTGCGGTTGCCGCGGTTCCTTAGAGTTACACGTATGCGGGGATAAGCGCGTGGTGCTTTTACGCGTCGCCGCACCCATGAAGTATGGAGCTGGTCTCGACACGTCGTGACGCCGCGCTGTATTTCTCCGGTGTAGTCAGGGCACTGCGTCGCCACCAGCTGGCAATGGCGGCCGAGAAGACAGTAGGCCTATCGGATCTATGATTCAATCTGACTGTGCTCAGAAATCGGCAATGGATTCTTTCAGAAGTAAGGGATCGTTCTTTATTCTGCCGTACATGTCGCGCGCACGAAATGCACCGCGAAGGCCGGCTTGGATGTCAGCTCTCCTGTGCTTTGTGACCACCTGTGGCCGCCATTGCCGTCGCGTCAGCCACCCGGACGTTCGCTGATCGAGTGATCGCCGCGGTGATGAGCTGCGGGCTCGCGATGTTGGGCAGAGGCCTCACCGCTTCGCTGCCACTCTTTCGAAACGAATTGCAGTGTCAGGCAACGAGCTCGGTTGTATTTCGCGTGCTTGAAGTGCACCGGCATGGGCTGGCGGGGGCTTTAGTTAGCCGACTTTAGCTGTGCTTCGGAACTCTGTGGAAATTGGTCGCCATTACCGTCGGCTTCTCCGTCGCTCGCTCGCAAGCAGCTCGCTGCCGTTCGTGGCGACGGCACCGCGTTTGCTCGCTGGACTGCCGCTCGCTCGAGGAACTTTGTGGAAGCTGGTCGCCATTACCGTGGCTTCCCTGTCACTCACTCGCAAGCAGCTCGGCGCCGTTCGTGGCGGCGGCCCCGCGATAGCTCGCTCTTCTGCTGCCGCACTTGAGCTGTTGCGCTATGTAGCTCGAAATTCGTCTTTGATCATGTATGACATCACGGTGAAATTATTTGCATGCCATATTTTAGACGTGCGTTTTTAGCTCACCTTGCACGTATTTGCCATGTGCGTGCGTCCTGATCATCTCTGTCACGTGTGATGAATTATTTGCAACCTTTTTGTACTTTGCAGGATGCAGCCATTGTCCACAACGTGCAGAACGCTGTGTGCGCTGGCCCGTGCAATGCCAGTCATCTATCGATTCCGTTGGAGCGGCTTCACAAAAAGGACTGTACGAGGTATGACAACGTGGCTGGACCTGTATTGGACATTTTGCAGTCAATTCAATGAAAGAAAGACACTTCATATGTACAGAAAAAAAGAAAACGCTTCATTGTCTCACTTTTGCCTTTTGTTGTTCCACTGACTGCGAAAGCGGTGATGCGCACATCACTAAATATTTTTGTGCCTGTTTTCACTGCAAAAAACAACGCACGAAAAAACTATTAGGCCTTGCGGAGAGTAACCGTACAAATTCATCCCTGGCGATGAACGGATCATTTGAACTGGAGAGAAAAGGTTCTTCCGAATGGAGTATTTGAGTTGACCGACCGTTCATCCGGGGAGGTACAACCGCGGGAACTAACAGTTGCCCGGGCGGGAAGGCGTAAATGTCAGTACTAAATCTCAGTTCATTGACGTGATATGTAGGGACCAACAATTCACCGGTAAGGTTTAAATGTGAGGACTAAATGTTAGTTCAATGAGCTGATCCGTGGTAACTAACAGATGCACGAGGAGTAACTGTTAGACCCTGTGCCGTTCGTCCCTAAAGGAATTAATGCTTGTGGCAGCCCACCCTTTTAACACCCGTTTGCCTTAGAATGTATGTTCTTCGGCCTGGCAACACGCTATCGTGCGGTGACATCGGTGCGATGAGCTTTGTTGGTCTAACATTTTAACGGCGCATGCACAACATAACGTTTATATTTCGGTGGAAGTTTTCACATTGAACCCTTCTTAGTAGCGTCTATCCTTGCACCCGTCGTCTTTCTGTGTTCGTCTTCATTTGCGCTAATTTTACTTTGTTAAAAAAGCTAACTTGTGCCCAGCAGGTAAAGAAAAGATATCCACAGCGTTCCTCCTAGGAGATCACGATGGTGATGATTATTCATTCTTTTATGGTGCTCACCCGCGAAGGTAGATGGACCAAGAACTGGGTTGCAAGAGGTTTACTTAAGGACATATCAGGTTCAGAATGTCTCTTTTTTTCCTCGAGCGGTGCTTCACTTATTCCTCTATTGTTTGTTCACAACACCGATTGGCCCCTGCGAAATAAGCGGGAATTTTTATAAACATGTTTTATCTAGAAAATTAAAAGTACCTGAACAAATAACGTTTGTTGCAGTTCAACACTTCGAGAGTGTAGGGGAAGTTTGTAAGGGGAGAGATGTTTAGCGAAACAAGATTTCATGCGGCCATACCCAGAAGACACCGACATAACAAAACATCTTTTTTACAGCGAAAGCTGTTATGAGATCATTTCAACGGCCGTTATTGGCGCCGTAGTTGTCCGCCGCCGCCGCCGCCGCCGCCGGTGTCCGTAACCAGTATCGCTCGAAATAAGAAAAAATTTCCAGGATGGAACGGGGTTCGAACCTGGACCCTCTGCGTGGGAGCCCAGTGTTGTACCTCAGAGCCATGCCGGTTTTTTTTTTTTATTTCCGGTTGTAGATCACACAAACGGGGACAACAGAATTATGTTACAAGACACCACAAACATGTAGACACACATACCGTCAACCACTGGATAACCAACATTGTGATTTAAAATTCCTTCATAGTAAGCAGGGGCTCTACCCTAGCCAACCATGAAGGAACACATTCTTTTGTTTTTTCTACCTCAAGAAACCGGGCCATACTTTCTTAAAAATACTGTCTTGCTGGTCTTCTATCTGGGTCACAGTAAAATCCAGCCATTCGTGAGCGCCACATACTGTGCAAGCCAGTCATCATGATTAAGTCAAAAGGTAGCCCGTCCTCATTGTCTATTGCTAAATACCGAATTCCATGAGGGTCTAACGGAAATTCTTTTTTTTATGGTCCTCTGCAACACGTCCGAAAAGTACACCCCCTCCCAACAGTGCAGAAACATGTGGTCAATTGTTTCAGGTGGTTACATATTAAGCAATCGGAGCCCCATGGCATATAGAAACCTCGCTCCTCTAAAAAGGTTTTTACCGGTAGCGTTCCTGTGTGAAATTTAAAGAAGAAAGATTTTGCATTTGGGGGTGCTTCCATTTTTTTGACTCGCTTAAGTACATTCTGAGCGCTATATGCTGCAGAGCCATGCCGGTGCTTGCAACTGCCTTGCAAGAAGACGCTACACAGGCTTCATGTCCAGAAGGAACCACATTAACATATGTAATTTAGTGTGGTAGAAGAGTGAAATAACAACCACACAACGCTAATTCTGTAACCAGGCGTCACACAATGCGAATTGCGCAACGAGTGGACTGTTGGATGCTTCCAACCCATTACAAGGGGCTCTGCAATAATTCTTCATCGTCATCAGGCACAACACCAACAAAGTGCGCATAATGCCTTACATGTTTTTAGCGGGTACCACTGCTCTCCGTTGAATGACAAAAAATGGCATAGTGGCTGTTTCCTACTTCACAGAAATTATGATGAGTTATAGCCTAGTGGGTTACTCGCAAGTATACTTGCATTGGTTGTCAAGGAAGCCCATAAGCCCATCATCCATTTCCTCAGAGTCTCAATAAAGTTCTTCCCTCCTCTCTCTGTCTCTCTTTCTCACGTCAACGTATGCTATATTGCATGGTGGGCGAGTGAAATAGCGACCGGGCGTCACATAATGCGAATTACGTAACTGGTGAGCCGTTTAAAGCTTCCAACCCATTACAAGGGCTGAGCCACAATTCTTCATCGTCATCAGTCGTCACGTAAACAAAGTGCACATAATGCCTTACAGATGTGTAGCTGGAACCTCGCTTCTGCGCACAATGATGAATAATGGCGTTGTAGGCGCTTCCCAACGTCACAAATATTTTGATTTATAGCGTAGTGGGTACCTTGCTAGTGTACTTGTATTAGTAGCCCCAAGAAAGTTTACAACGGGCTCTAGAAATGCCGCTCTTCCACCTTTCGCTGTGACTGTTCTGCGCTTTCCGCGCAGGCCTGGCATTTTTTTTTTGTCTTGCAGATTCCTATAGCTTTATTCTTTATTCAAAAAATACCCCGCAGCGCCCAAAGGCGTTAGAGCAGGGGGGTTACACCATTGAATGAAATGCATGTTCGTTCGCACACATAGTACAAATTCATTCACACATAAATACATCTTCGTTCTGTTACAGCAGGGGGTTACAGCATTGAATACAATAGATCTTCGTTGCCACAATGTACTTGTTTTCCAGTTAGCCTATTCCACTCTTTAATTGTTCTAGGAAAAAATGAGTTTGCATACATGTTCCTTTTAGCAGGATATTCCAGGATTTTGCAACTATGATCAAGACGTTTTGAAATGTAATGAGTTTTGTGTAGGTGAATTTCCCTGTTAATTCCAGTTTTAGTATAGTAAATCAAATAAAGAAATATCAATCACTGTTTACAGCGGCGGTCAGAAAGACATTCCCATCCTAGCTCAGCCTTCATTGCAGTGCCGATCTTTCCATGCCGTCCCAAGACGAACCTGGTAGCACGATTCTGTATTTGTTCAAGAGAAGCATTGAAGGTTACTTCGGCGGGGTCCCACACGGCACAACCGCATTCTAAGATGGGTGTAATACAAGTAGTGTTGCCACATGTTTTAAATTCACATGCAAACATCGCAGGTTTTAAATGCGAAGCATTTCTTAGCGAACCTCAGGCACTTTGAGCGTTTCTATCTACGTATCTATCTATCTATCTATCTAGCCGCCTACGTCTGCGGGCTCTCATGATCGCCTCCTTAACTTGGTGTAGACCAAAATTTGCATGGAAGGGTAAGAGGATTTGACGAATATGACTGCCGGGTCATGACATGAATAACGTTAAAATCCTGTCGCGTACGTCGTCAAACCCTTTCCACTAGACACGTGTGGCACATACCCGTTTACCACGGGCCGCGGTGTACGGGTATGCGCCGCAGGTGATTCAAAGCTTATATCTACCCAGGAACAGCGAGAACAGACATTGGTAACTTATATGCTAGAGAGTTAAGGAAAACCAACATCGGCAGCGTTGACTCAACGAACGGAAGAAATGAAAATTAGGATCCCATCAGGAATCGAACCCAAGCATTCTGCGTGGCAATCAGATATTCTACCACTGAGCCACGCCAGGTCTATAAACTGGTTTGGAAAAACAACCTACGCAGGCGTAATATCGGTGCAACGTCACTTGTGGTGGTGGTGCTGGCTATCTAATTCTACAAGAAAGCAATAAACACTACATGATACTCCTACGATGTGTACTCCTACGATACAGGCGTCATATCAGATTAACGTCTGTAGTTCCAATGTTAGCTCCGCTTTTACAGCAGTCTAATAAACATTACGTTTGTATTTCTATGATTCCGCAAGCTATATTGAAGCATTGCTCGACCCCGGAGAATACATTAACGAAAGTTACATATGATATCCACATCACCGCACCGGAAAGTGCACTTCGTCCACCAGAACGACGCAGTGTCCTCTTCATTTCTTACGAGGCTGGGCGATGGCCTCATGCTGACCGAGGATGATGCCAGATTGATTGACAGCCGCTTTGTAGACTAGGCTACGTAGGCCACATACGCCAAGGTAGTCTGAGAATACGACAAACACCATCCACTGAAGTTGGTCTACGTAGCACTATCCAGGCCTACCAGCCTCGACGGCCAATACCTCACCAACGCGAAGGGTGGCTTCAGGTTCCGACATTTCGCCGGCTCTGTCGACAGAAACTTTGTCGACGAAATGGCCAAGGCATCCACGAATTCCAACACCTCTACTATACCACATACTTCACTACACATGGACCCCTCGTCACCACGATCACGACCGAATCCTATAACAAGTCATGACCAGCTGCTGGTGCTCACTGATCACGGTGATGATGCCCTTGTTCAAGAACGGTCAAGAACTTCTTGCACACATGCACAGGGGTTCGTGAAACGTGCGTGCGTTCTCGGGACACGCATAAGCACTACATATCAGCTTACCGCTTCTGGCGTTGGTAATACCCACGTTCCCATTGGCTGCGTTACCCAACCGTAAACAACTGGTTATATAACACATGTGCGGCTCTTCAACATATATGTGTGCGTATAAAATATATAGAAATCTTTAGCGTCAATTTGTAACGTGTCGCTAAGTAAAAAAGTTACGCCACAGTCACCTACCCGCCGCATGCTTCGCATAACGTCGACTGCCACGGTACGTGGCATCTGCCGATTTTTTTTAATGAAATTTAAAGCCTTACCACCTTCGGCGATGACATTGCCTACCTGAGATTTCTACGAAGATTCAGACGATAGTAGCACACCTAGGTACTTATACGTACTATCTTGTTTCAACTGCACATTGTTCAGGTGGTACCGCGACTGAAATAGTTTCGTCCTTTCAGTAAATGAAAGATATACACACTTTGCAATATACAGATTCGATTTCCATTTGACACTCCAGCTATGAATGAGTGATAAGTTGTTCTGAAGTTCTAATGCGTCATTGTGATCGGCAATTTTTGTACACGACACAGTCATCCGCAAACAACCGTATAGAAGATAAAGTTCCTTCAGAGATATCATTATTATAGATTAAAGGTTACACATTATCTCCCCCTACGAGCAACTATGGTGGGATGCGAAATCATCGCGCGCAGTGCGCATCGAGTTTAAGTTTCTCTTATGTGACTTATGAGACGATGGTTTTCGAGGCGTTAGAATTACCGCTTGCCGACGCTGACGTATACGTTCGGCTACCCGAGCCTTCCCCTGCTCCGCGGCGTTGGCGCTGCCGCTGAAACTAACGCCGACCTTGATGTTGTTCATGGCGTTTGCCACACCGTTGCCCAGAGAGAGAATGACGGAAGCACAGCGAACGCGCGCTTTCGCAGCCTCGCAGCTTCGAGATTCGTTTGCCGGCGTTGCCATTTACGCTCAGCTTCGTGAGCGTCCATAGCGCCGTTGCGAACGAGAGTGCAACGCTTGCCGGCGTTGCCGTTTACGTTCAGCTTCGCGAGCGTTCATAGCGCTGTTGAGAAGGAGAGTGCAACGGGAACGAGCGCGCACCGCATTATATACGAGCGCACAGCTGTGGCGGAGAGAGAGAAACGGGAGAGGAGAAACGAAGCGAAGGCAGCGCTCATGCCACCTCCTCCTCGCGCTCACGCGAGGAAAGGGGGGAGAGTTGGCGCATGCGCAGTATGGGTGTGGACGCCGCAGAACGGACACTGCCCCGAGCATAAGATGCTTTCGCATCTAAAGCAATAGTGGGCCCAGAACGGAGCCCTGTGGGACCCCTTAGGTAACGTCTGCATATGCGAAACATTATCATGTTATTACAATGATATATATTAGTTCTGTTTAAAGCAATACGTGCGTATGTCTCTAAAGCACCTCAAGAGAGCTCAGAAAATATGCTTTGAAGCTTTTCATAAAATATTTTCATTGCTAATGGCCAAGGTTCATTTTCGTGGAATCTTTCCCTGTTTTAACAATAATTCAAGTGGTCTAGTCATATAAGGAAAACCCTATTCTTGCATCATAGAATTTTTCTGTGCGCCTCCTTAGGCACGGATCCAGTGTTTTTTTCGATATTATCGGTGAACGCTTCCCACAGCTCTTCAATGATTCCTTCATACGCGTGATAATTTGTGAAATTTTTAGGCATTGGATGTTGTCTCAATGCTAATTTAGTGTTTTCCACGATTATGCCAATGTCCTCTGTAGAAGTCAGAATAGTAGATATGGATATCAATGTAACGCATTATTAACATTGCTTTTCATGAGTCATTGATATCACGGTGGTTTAATCACGCAATGTTTTCTGTTAATTTAGCTTTCGCTTTGACACGCTTTCAGTACATTTAAACACTGGGATATTTTCGGAGTGGAGTGTTTATGTGTAGCGCATAGTTATTAGTCTTGAAGTACAGAACACATTGCTAGAAGAATACAGCTGTCGATTCTCTGCCATGAACGAGCGCACCGCCGTTAAAGAGCCCGTATCGCATAAATTTCGGTGGCGTTGGCATTGCTTGTCAGCGAACCAACGTCGGTGTTTGTGATCGAAAAATCGCTACGGACACAAATAAAAATCATAGATCCGTGCCGGAATCAAACACAGGCCGTCTGCGCGGCAGTCAGGTATTCTGCCACCGAGCCTCGCTGCAGTGCTTGAAAGTGTTTCGGAAGAATACCCAAGCACTTTCAAGATTCAAGCTTTCAATGCAGACGTTTTGTAGACTTACGTGATATCGGATCCAAAACAGTTGGCTGCCAACTTTACCTCGTATAATATTACATTTTGTTGCTATCGCATTTATTTCTGCGTCCTTGCGGTGAAAGGGGATACTTTTTTTTCTTGTTGTAAATTTGGCCACAAAAACACTCAAGAACTGAAATGCGTACAGGAATAAAAGAAAGGAGCTCCATCACTTTTTACGTGCTTGCACCTAGCGGAAATGTCACGAAACTGCGTAAATAATGTTGTAATATGCTTAGTAGATCGAGTTAGTGGTTTGGATGTGGTAGCGCGAGCTCTCTTAAGGAGATGCGACGCCGAAAAAGAGGAATAAAAAGTGGGACGTGTATGTCCCGCTCTTCAAAGAAGGATGAGGTCATTTCACGAGGATGTGGCGGAGAATCAGCTTCAAGCGACTGATACAGACCTCCAACATCGACGCGTCCGCGCGTGCTCATTTGCAAACTACTTCATGACAACACTGCATGCACCCTTCTGCGCAATTCCTGCTAATTCGAGTGCTCACAGCTCAACTCCTGCTTACGTGCTTCTCGTAGGCAATGTGACTGTTGAAATATAGGTGATTACAGGGAATAGCAATTCAATTACTTTTACTGTTACACACAGTACAAGTAAATGATGAACTTTAAAAGCGTCAAATCATGTATTGGCATAGGTTAACTTCATCAAATAAGAATTGGGTCCTGCTTAGATTTTTTGTTGTTTAATCTGTTATAAACAATGATCACTATCCAATATGAAACTCTGGTAAATTAGTGCTCCCTACATTATTTTTAAAGAAGGCTCCTCGCATCATATCGCTACGCCGCTCTTCCTCACGCAACCTACTTGCTTGTATGTCCGCAAACACACACGCTCACACACGAACGCACACAGCTTTCTAATAATCGAGAGTTTTAAGTGAGGTTACCAAGTGATTTGTATACGTGGAGCAAATGTTCTCTTACGGCTTGGGCACGTTATCTAGCAGCAACTGCTTTAAAACCGCTGAGGACTGCTTAGAGAAGCAATTTCAAGTCGTTCAGGCAATATAGAAAGAATAAGTGTTACGTTGACAAGATGTTGACAATACAAAAGTGACATTGCCTTTAAAGTGAAGCCGCATTAGATCATCATCATCATCATCATCATCATCATCATCATCATCAGCCTGTCTACGCCCACTGCAGGGCAAAGGCCTCTCCCATGTTCCGCCAATCGACCCGGTCCTGTGTTTTCTGCTGCCACGTTGTACCTGCAAACTTCTTAATCGCATTAGATCAGAGATACCTCATTCATATGCGAACTCCCCGCAACACATAGTAACATAGGGCGCTGAAGTGTCCAGATATACAATACATGTTGATGGTGAAGAGCTATAGATACAATTTAGATAGAGTGGCGAAAACGTCGCAGGCATATTGTATATGATTCTTCCACGCGTTTCAGTTGTATTAAGCTTTAATTTTATTGATGTCATATCACTCCTCTTCGGGCAAGCAATATTGCTATGTATGCACCGCTTAGTTTTGCTAACAAGCCAGCTTTGTATTGTATAGCGTGTATCGTTTTAAAACAAGTATTCTAATGGTGCTTTTGTGCTTGAAGCTTCCTTGGAAAATGTCAGTATAGTAAACAGATATTTATAAGATACCTTCACACTAAACACGTTGCTTTTAACCAAATCAGCTGCGTATGGGCGCTTACTTACTGATAAAAATAGTCACTGTGACGCAAGACAGAATACAAATCCCTGCAAAAAAAAAACCCATGCGTGAGCATTTAATTTCATTTATGTTGGGAAATGAACATGCAGGGATCATCGCACTTTAATAAATAGCACCGAATTAGACTAGGATAATGCGTGAAGCTCTTTCTTCTAGTGCCTTCAGGGTCCCTGCGAAAACAACAATTTTGTACCATTCCGTAGCAGTATCCCTTTATTAGGTGTTACCGTGCAATATAGGAAGATTCGAAACGAAAAACGCCGAAGGAATGCAATTATCCTACAGATACCAAATCAACGCAAAATACGGAAGTGCACGGTACTTGGCACGTGTGCGTTGTCTACGAGAATATTATTCATACTCACTTTAAGAATGCTAGGCTACTACTAATGTTGGCTATATATACAGCTGTAATATCATTGCATAATCTAGAATATTGATTTTTTTAGAGCAATTGAAAGAAGTAATAGGAAGGCTTCCGTGCGCTGTCGGGACCGGTCACTATATCAATGGGTCGTTGACGAAATCCCGTGAGTCATAAAGTGAAAAGACCTTTTATACGGGAAATGGAAACGTCCTAGAGATAATGAAAGCTCGTTACGCCAGTTCCAATCAATGCGTGATAAATATCTTCCAGTGACGAAAGCTAGCAAGGTTATTATGCACGGCAAACAGAAAAGGCAAGATGGAATCTGAAATATAGCTTTGGAAATCAGCCATTAAAACGTCAGAAATGCTCGCGTACAAGGGTGATGTGTCCCGCACCGGCCAGCATTGCCGCAACTAGATAGAAAAAAGAGCGGGGGGGTTAGAAACACTGCCTTCCGTGACTTTTTAGAGTCCATGTACGTATATATGCTGTGCATTTGCGAAAGGAGACATCAGCGCGCTCACATCCAAAATTTCTTCAAAATATCAAAATCTCTGCAATGTGCTGAACTAATGCTCCAAATACGAGCGCACTAGCGCTGAAATGCCCCAAAGAATAAATTTGAACCTCATGTTTTTTTTTTGCGATACACGATTAAAGAAAAAAATCAAGAGATATTGCCATACAGTGTTCAACAAAAAAAAGGTGCTCGCCGAATAGAACCTACGTCCGAATATTATCGACATTTGACTTGATATTCAGCTGGTGGCCTTTCGAAATGTTTTGTTAAAAAAGCCACTAGGTTGTTTTCGCGAAGTTACAAAATGACAGCGCGTATGACTCACACATTCTCGTAGCTTTATTGGAGCGTTTAGCTAGCTTAGCAGATAACGCAGCAGCGTCTTACAAATGTGTAATATCTACGCGTCTGCGGTTTCTCAACAGAGAAGCAGCACAACAGCGGCCTAAAATGTTCATAACCGTGTATACCCCTGTGATTTGATAGAGGCTTTGTTTCGTTACATTAGCACCATTAAGTCGATTCACCGATACCCCTTAATAGTAGCACTGTCTGCTTGAGGCTGCATTCACAGTCGACGCAAAAGATGTAACGTCCTTAAGTTTGCTATAAGAACAAACATAAGCTCATGGACTGTGGACTAAAGCAATCAATTTCCTATGGGCAAATGTAGCTTGTCCGTAAAGACAAGCTTGCAGTAATAAAGATGGCACGTACCACATTTTGCTTTTCTTGTGCTTTACGGTAAGATGAAGCCAGATAGTCCACTATTGCCGTTCAAACCATTTGTACACCGTGTAGAATAGCGTTATACAGTTTCGCAGCATGAACGTAATTGTACTCATCTGCGGCACAGTGCGTCCCGTCAACGTCATATTTTATGCGGTCGCGGGTGCTCCCTACGGCGTAGAACTTGCGAGCGAAACCTCCTCGTAGCTCTGTTGAAATGCATTGCACCGGCAGAACTTCTGCCACCGACTCGGAGGAAGGCACCTTGTCTGGTTTGAGTACCAGTCCAGCCTCTGAACGAAATCCACTTTGTTTTGCGTGCCGTTCCGGACGATGCCATAAGCCTCGAAGTGGGCTTCCGGTGTGGTAGTGATGAGTGCCCGTAGAAGCACCTTGCCGACGACCTCGCCACCCAAAGCGGATGCGTCTGACACCTTGTCCAGCTGCCATCTTGTAGCCAAGGAAGAGAGCAAAGTATGAGTGGATAAGAGTCAAGGCGGCCATATTTACAGGGTTACCATTATTCCATGTATACCTGAAGCCTCTTGGAGCACATTGGCTATAGTATTTTCATCCGAAAATAAGGCACGATAACGTCAAAAGCGATTATAAATAGACGAATGACAGATAAAGGTTGCATATTGATATTTGGGCTTAGCTTTCTGCTGTGGTATGTTTCCTATTTTCTGTGGAATACTGTCCGCGCTCCGCTGCGGATAGATATAATGCGATTAGTTTTCTCAGCGTACCGCGCACGTTTTATCTTGTGTATTTTTGGATATAGTATTTTCCTTTCACGCAACCCTGTCTAACAGGGTAGTCTGTCGTCATCCGCATCAACATCTATTATACACTAAAACGGCCCAGTGAGCAATGCATAAATGGGTAGACCAATATGTGACTTCATAAGGGCGGCTTCTTGGGCGAGTTCATCTATATTGGAAGGAAATGTCACCAGGACCAAAAGAAAACCGGAAAATTTAGACAAGAAAACAAAGACCCAAGAGGGAAGATGCTGTACCCATCCTGTTGATCAGGCATTCTTCACATTGCTGTCTGTGTTTTCCAAGTCTGAATTGACCATTTCTTCTTATTTTTTGTGGTGTTGCTGGCATTCATTTTAGCTTGTGGATCATCAATTGACAAGTGAAAGAAATGCGAAGAATACGAAGGAACCTTGAATATATGACAGGAATACTCAGCAGAATGCTCTATACAATATACAGTATGATAAACCTGTAAATACTGCACAAAAAAGCTATTTTCTCACTTTTCCGAGTTGGCCAAACTTGCAACGTTATGTCACAGTCCTTCCTTGTGTGGTAGCAAGAAGGAGAAAATATGAATCATTAGGAAGACAAATAAATACTGAATTGCAGTCTGGAAACGTATTGCAGGTGCGCTTCTTTGACGAGCAAAGAAAAGCAGAATGATTACGGTACCTTTATTTACACTAAAGCTTTTATTATGATCTCACTACGAGGGGGAAGACAGCGTAGTTGAGATCTGAACGGGCTGCTGAGAGCTTATTAGTTATCGAAGCGAGTTCCGGATGGCAGACCGGTGCAGCAATTTTGATTCTGACATGCACCATATGAGCCTCTTCCAGGAGAGATTGACAGCGAATGCGACAGTATTGTTTGAGATCAAGCCTTGGCTACAGCTTTTTTTAGAAAATATATGGTAGGCAGACATTATTCTATTTTTAAAACAATTTTATGTAACAATTACCCCAAGCCGCAATACATTTTTTTTTCATAACACTTCTTCTAAAGATCAATTTAGGCAATTTACTAATCCTATATGATGTACACACGCATTCAATATGTTCGTCTTTCTAACTTCTCTCAGATCTCCCGCCAGTACCACCTACGTCTTCATATAATAATGATCACAATAATATCTGGGGCTTAACGGCCCAAAACCACGATATGATTATGAGAGACGCCGTAGGGGAGGGCTCCGGAAATTTCGACCATCTGCAGTTCTTTAAAGTGCACCTAAATCTAAGTACACAGCCTCAAACATTTTCGCCTCCATCGAAAATGCAGCAGCCGCCGCCGGAATTCGCTCCCGCGACCTTCGGGTCAACAGTCGAGCGCCATAACCACTAGACCACTGTGGCGCGGCACCTACGTTTTCAGTTGTGTATTGCGTACAAAATTGTTACAGGTTGAAAAACAAAAGACACTCGCGAGAATGATGTTATAAGCTCAAGCATAAGTTAAATTTCAATTTCAAACTCGAAAAGCAGGGAGTAGTGCAGGGTCAAGCATACATCGCATATTACAGTATATGTCGTGGTGTTCTGTCATGCACTTAGTTCATCGTTATAATATTATATCACGAAGAGAGCAAGAACGAATCGGGGATAATGGGCCTTTTCATAAATCACAGCGCCACTTCCACTTCTGAGGGAGAGGCGCAAGGAATTGTGCGTGACGGAATGCCCCGCTGCCCCGAGCCTCCCCGGCGATACCACGCCTAACGAGTGTTCCTTGATGGCACAGTGTGCTTTGGTTTGGTTGATAGAAACGACCCTTTTGTTTGTTTGCGCAGTAGTATTTATGCTGCTTGAATTGATGTGCGCCTTTTGTTTTTTTAATGCTCTGCCAATAAATTATTCAATTGCAATGAAGATTCTTCGTTGCTAAACAATTAGCAGGTTGAAATGGTTTCGCGCGCTCCACTTGACGACGCAAATCACGCCTACTATTGGAGGAAAGCAGCTCAGTCGTGATAAATGAATTCCTATCATTGATCTTACGGGCTGAATTGGCGCGCAGAAGTGTATTATTAGCTCCTGATCTAGCGCAGGCTTCCACATCTGATCTTTATTGACAGTTATTACAAGTGTCTGCGCGACAGCTTTCTGCAGTTTTCTAGGGCGCCATACATATGACCCTTTATCTTATCTGCGTGCCTTATAAAATGTTCTTTGCGCCTCATCAGTTTTCACGTGAAACACACAACGTCCTGACTGAGAGTCTTCTCAGAAACACTTTTGATAACACACTCTGGGAACACCCTTCGCCAGAGCCTTTCTAGGCATAGCAATGCATGTTGCGCTAAAAGAAGTCGCCTCCACCAGAGAGTGAAAAAGCTCCTTTCTTCAAAGAAATCCACAGTTTCGTTATTTGCATAACTCAAGAAACGAAACTCAGTCACACAATAATTTAGAGTGACCTTCTTACCAAAGCCGCATTTGTTTGACGCAGTACACTGAGAGAGTTCGCAAGGAAAAGTAAACATGCCCAGCGAGCTATTCGTATTATTTACCTGTTCTACATAAACGGAAGAGACACGCTATCAACCCATCGTATCTGAAGCGATACTTGGGGCATAAAGACCAGCAATCCACGAGTTGCGAAATGTGATAAGCTGCGCAGATTCCTCAAGACTTACTTGATACAAAGTCCAGGAAAATTGGCTTCGTTTAGCATGTTCAGGTATTCCACGACGAAGTAGGCGAACGACTGCACCAACGCCGACCGCTCGTCGAGGTCGACGTGAGATCCCTGGCACTCGCAAAACTGTGCACTGATAAAGGCGTCTCCGCAGCTCCTCCGTGGAGTCACGTGGCCGAGAAGACTGACGCCCCTTTGCGTGGTGAGGGAATGATTGAAATCCACGCCCGGATATCGAGACAGAGCTAGGAGTGTGGCGTGGAGATCGTACGCCGTCACTAGACGCCGTTGATTGACCTGATGGCAAGGAAATACAGACGGCGGCAAGCATCTGTTATGAAGTTCCTTGACAACAGTTGGTAATGTTGCGTTATGGAGCGGCTAATAGCTTTAGCGACAAATCGACGCCGCGGAAAGAAGTGAATGCATTTGTCAGAAAGCGCTACACAATATTTACAGCGTTGATATTTGCTCCAATGTAACGCTGATTTATGCTGAGACAATGGCTGAAAAAACACGTCAATAGGACTATTCTGACATTGATGCCATTGTCACAAGGCAGTAGAGGGGCCCGCTCTGTGAGGGAGACAAGGTTCGACAACATGGAGGAATAAAAAAAAAACTAGGAGGGAGCTTCACCTGACATTTTTGAAGGCCAGCCAAAAAAAAATATGAAACAGGGGCATGCTGGGAAATGAGCACTCCCACATGATGGGCAAGCGGTGAGTTTTAGATTACGAGGGGGGATGCGGCGTCCCAGGAGGTTGGCTTGTGGACGCTAGGCGCGCACGCTAGTCAAATATTGTTTTAAAGACGGATAGTCTTTCTTGGGATACTTAAACGGAGAAATTTTGGTCTGTCTTTCTGTCTGTCTTTCTGTTTGTCAGCACGTCACTCGATTCAGCCACTCGGCCAAAGTTGAACCACTTGCCCAAGGGCCAGCCATCTTGAACGGCTGACTAGGTACATACTAGTGTACATTGTCGCTCAAAAAGCAAACATTAGCATATCTCAGGCGCAACATCACTAGGCAAGTATTTGGTGGTGTGTTACTTTAATAGAAAATGATACATACGTAATTCTAAAGACCCTAGTTTCTTAAGCTGCGCTGAAATTGCGACTGCGCTGAAACTTGCCTTCCTCCGTGCCCTCTGCACGAGCTCATTGTTGTGTTTCGGTTTCGGTTCTGTATTGCACTGTACGAATGCCATGGGGCGCCGCTCTGGCATTCCTGTTTTACCCAGGCGACGTGTAAATAAAAGAGTGTGTGCTAAGTACTCGTTGAGTGCGGAAGTTTCTTCTGCTTCAGCGCTTCGCGCCAAACCGCGTGTTCGGACTGGCTGGCGTCCCCGCCGGTCGCGTTGGCCACCGCCGGTCTTCGCCTTCTGCTGCGCCGGGACTACCAGCCCGCAACACAGCACTCATGTTTCCCGACGTATTTCCAGATGGCGTCCATATCTCATGCAGCGCCTCTTCTATCGTCTTTAGACGACGTTTGCAGCGAAGCACGCAGATACGCGGCCAATTTTTTGTTCATGAGCCCGCCAAGAAAGGAAATGAAACGGGAGCATCATGGGAAATGAGCCTCGAACGCGAGGAGCAAGCGGCTTCAGAGGAGCTTGGCTTGTGAACGCTAGGCGTGCTCCCTCCTACCTTTTTTCTTTCCTCCATGGTCGACAACGACAAAGGGATGAATGGACATGTGCCAGTCTGGCATCCGCCGTCGCTTCTGCATGCAAATATATGTAAATATACATTCTCGTAACGTTTTGCTGTAGGTTTTGAGAAAGAATTTTAAAAAGCAACAAAGATTTTCTTAACGCGACGGTTTGCACTGCCTACAATAATACACTGTAAATTCTCGGTTGTTTTATTGACAATGTTATTTCCTATTGTCCCGGGCAATTTATATGACATACGCTGTTCGGTTAAGTCTGGGCGGAGTGCAAATACAACAGCTGACGACAAAGTTCAAATCTCCTACAATTATCACTTTTCAATGTTGTCTCTGTGTTATGTCAGACCCATAGCCTTCAATAATTGCCCGTTGAATACTCATGCCCATATATTATCCAGAACGCATACGCCATTTTTACTCGCATATCTTATGGTTTTCCAACAACGAAATGCATACATCATCAAGCATGTTCGAAGGTTTCTGCTTGCTCAGCTTCAGTAGAGGTTTATTCATAACTGTATGCGTCATGCTTGCATGATCTATGGATTATTTAGCCTGGCATGTCTAATTCTGTTTTAAAATGATTCCGTTCATATCGAGCATTACTACAAACGTAATGAATATATAAGCGTTTAGAACTCCAGCTGCGTCTACGAATGTGGTCTCTGCACATTTTTCATGAATGATTCGATGCCAAAATACAATTTACTATTTAATTGTAGTGCCTAAAATGTGTCTAGAAAAATTGAATATCCACTACGGAAGTGAACTTAGCGTATACCTGATAAAAAGTCACAAAAGCAAATGAAATGATTCATATTCAGCTGCATAGTGATGGTGTGAATACATGCGCGCGTCTACATTTCAGCTGATTTGTCTAACGTACATCAGTCAATTTGCACACAGTCACAAAAAATATATTTTTATTGTATCAGTCTATTGACAGTATCTTGTTTTACCGAGCGAGTCGAATAATGAGCGCCCTAAGACAACTTCAAAGAGGTTCTAAACATGATAGTCTCTCTTATAATTCTGCTTTCGCGACGCTACCTGTGTTGTCCAATGAAGAGTCGATTACGTAAATACAAAGATGTTTATTTTTATTTTTTTAATGTTCTTGTGTGGTTACAAGCCACCCACCTCAAGGTTCACCGCCGCTGTGGGATATCTGCGCAGTAATCTTTGAGGCACCACTATAAATCCGAACGGGGTCTTGTCCTCATGACGCCCGATCTTGGAAGCGCGGGCTGTGCCGAAGCGTGCACCATGATCGCTGAGCAGAACGACTATGGTGTCGTCGAAGGCACGGCGTTCTTGCATGCCTCGCAGCAGCCCGTATACAGGACCGTCCAGTACGAGCAACGCATGGGGATTGCTGTGCGGGACGTCCGAGAGCCACACGTACGAAAACAACGGATTGCCTTCCGCAGCATTCAGCTCAATTACGTCACCGAGGTAGTCGAGGAACACCTGCAAACAATTACTGAGCTTCGTTTGGATCGAATCCCGGCCGCGGCGGCTGCATTTTCAATGGAGGCGAAAATGTTTGAGGCCCATGTACTTAGACTTAGGTGCACGTTAAAGAACCCCAGGTGGTCGAGATTTCCGGAGCCCTCCACTACAGACTACGGCGTCTCTCATAATCATATGGTGGTTTTGGCAGGTTAAACTCCAGATATTATTATGAGCTTTGTTTGGCTTTATTTTCTCTTACTTATCTAGATCCCATTGCCTTCTTACTTCCATCGGAAACCCACTCAGCCCAACAATTCGAAGGCTTCGTATATTCCGACTGTCCGGTCTTCACTTGAATTCTGGAACCTGTCGTTCCTCCCTTACCTGAACATTATACGTTAAAACACGTTGTAGGCGTCAGGATTATTCGACTTCATTCAGAGAAAGGACGCAGAGTACGAAATGCTCCGTCTTCATTATCGATTACATGTAGACGTCAGACTGTGGAGCTTCGCAAGACGTGTTGCGCCATGTGTCGTAGCAGTATTGGGTAGTACACAGACCGGCTCAATCGCACAAGTTGCTGTGGGATCAGGTCAAACTAGCGCGTGCAAAAGAATGATTGAGCTTAATAATGCGTGTGTTAACGCCTATCACACTCAGAAAGAGAGCTGTGAATTTCTCTACGCTAGTCGGATGCGCCACCCAATCGCCATGAAGTGCCTGCTGGACCACCCGCCTGAACCACGGCGAAAACAGGAGACGCGACCGCTCCGCACGCTACGAAGAAACGCCGCAGTCGACGTTACTGTTGCGTTGTGAGTTGCCACGGACGTAAAGGACCGAATAACAACGTTCACTTTTACAGATTTTCATAGTTGTCGTACGAAGCAGAAAGGCGAAAGCGCTGGATACGGCCGTGGCGAGCGTGTTGGGTAAGCCAAGTATCCGCGTTCTACACAGCCGGTCGCATGAGAAAGCGTGATAATGTGGCTCTGCTGTTATTTTGCGTAGCCCTGACGGAGAACCGTGGTAAGATAGACTATGAAGCTAAAGCAAGGCGCTGACCGTGTTGCGTGCCGTGCGCATATTGCAATCCATGGTAACGTTGGCGATATTTACCATTCTCGGTGCTTTTGGGTACATAACTATATTCATTAATCCGGCGAAGAGTCCGCACCGGTGACCTTACGCAGCCAGAGCATTACAGCGCATTCAGCTAAATTTCTCAGTCGCTGCGTTTGCCTTACATATTTTGTATACATCGCCAGTAGTGCTTGCCAAACTTTTCATTGCAGATAATTCTGAAAGAATTATCAATAGTGCCATGTTATCGCCGTAAGACATTGCGTGATAGCGTTAAAAGCAAAACAATAAACCTTGGTCAGTGTTGTATGCTATGCAAGAGCGAAGGAAACCTTTCTATATGTGTATTCAGGATGCAACGGCGACCTGAATAGCGTACCACACAGTGAAACCAAATACGAGGGCTGTAGGATTATTTTATACGCACTAAGCCATAGGACAAATCTTCGACAGATTAAAAAATTCAAATTTCAAGAATGTGCATCCAGACGATTCCCTATCATTTTGTTTCTGCTTAAAGTGCTGATGACAATATGTTTGACCTAACAAAGCTGTTGAACTATCTTTTCACTCGAAATTATGCTACAACTAAAATTACCTCTTTAAAATTTACAGTATTTCTTGGTTCTATTAGTAAAGTTTCGTATGGTTGTGCAAATGCGGCGACCTTATACACGCATGGGCACAAAATGTTTATTCTGGCAAGCATGTATGCGGAACAGAATTTCCATGTCTTGTGCTGTTTTTATGCAGCCTCGGTGAAATAGAAATTTGCGCGCTAAAGCGTACAACTGGCAAGTATGGTGGCTTATGCGAGTGTGATGACCCAGGCAGCTGTCTCTCTTTAAGGTATTCACACCCTTTAATTTCTCGATAATGAATGTGCATTGCCATAAGAAAATCAGGCAAACTATGTCCCCTTCTTGGAGAACATCATACTGGTGGACATGACTTGAGTAAAGGCTACAAAAACGGACATGAAATAAATAGCTGGAGGAAATATTCAGATCTATGACTACATCCCAGTCGTGAGCAGTAAAAATGACAAAATAAGCATTTCAGACCCTCCAGCAAAATAAATGTTTCGAATATGATAACTTTGTCTACCTAGGTTAAACAATAGAAAATGTGCTCAATAAAAACATTGGGGGGTTTACGCGCCAAAACCACAACATGATTTATGGGGCGTACCGTAATGGAGGCTACGGAATTTCGAACACTCGGATTGTTTTTAACATGCACCTAAATATAACTCAACTGACCTCAAGTAGCTTCGGCTCCATTGAAAATTCGACTGCCGTGGCCAAGAAGACAAGACAGCTCCCCCGTTGGATTAATCTGACAAGTCATCTCAGTCCCAGGTAATATTCTCCCCTATTCTGAATTCATTTTCTGGCGCGCTGTGTAATCTTGAACCCGTGAGAAAGAAGATAGTGTACAAAAGCGCAGCTAGAAAAAATATCGGTACTTAATGCTGATAAATTTTCAGCGGCGTCACATCGGCCAATTAGGTCGATGAATTAATAATAGATTCAAAGGTCATGCATGAAGGTTAGAACTTCAGGTCAACAGCAGTTGGTATCCCAGTGCTCTTTGTGTGAGTGAAAATGCCTCGGTGACTCACCACACATTTTTGCAAGACTAAAGACGAAAGCGGTCGTCTTATATCAAATGTTATTCGATGAATAAACCGACACAAAAATGCATAATTGAGGCTTCATCATCATTCGCAGCAAAAGAAAACAGATTTTTTAAAGCGCACTAATTTCATCCGCAGTCGGTGCATGTTAGTTTTAATTGTGGTTTGTTTTTGGATAATACCGGGGCCTTGTTATTTTAGTCTCCACTGGCTTCGTTTTTCTTCTATTTTCAGTTTGATTCAGCCTCACATTGTGTCGTTCTTGTTCAGTAATTCGATTGCTTCGCCGTGCCGTTTGTAATTGTGCTAATACTATACCGCTACAGAATGCCATCCTAGAGTCAATAATGCAAAGAAACATGAGTCTACTCCCTGAAAAGTAGTGCCCACGGGTTAGGCAACATCGAGTGCATGCGTCTGTACTACTTTAATCATTTTATCTCAGGGATGCGTTAGGAGCAACCGCTCAGGGATTTTTTTTTGCCGGCTACTCTAAAACCCTCATTCAAGCGTCATTTGACGATAGGTCTGAGCGTTGTTACCCTCAGAGCAGTGTGAAAGATGTATGTGTGTGTGTGAGAGAGAGAGAGTTTATTTACAGAAGGGCAGAGAGGTCGGCCTGATTGGTAGTTTGCTCCGGCCTGCTACTCTACACTGAGGAAGGTAGACAGGGGAACGAAAGAGTGATGAATGACGATGGTAAGTTAGGGAGATGAGAATATAGTCCAGTCACGTTGGGCCAATGCTAAGGTCGTGTATTCAGTCTAGTTGTTTGTAGGAAGGTTACGACCGCTCATATAAGCACATGAGCGCTCATATAACTTTACCGCTCTTATAACCAATGGTCTACTATGAAATCGAGGAAACGAAGACCGTACTAAGGTTTAAATAAAGTACACTATGCGATTACCGAGCACGTAGTTCTATGAAGTCCATTCATGCTCTCAAAACAAACATTTTTGCGAATTCCTATTCTCCCTCTGGTAGCTGCAGTACTTACGCAATGTGTGGGCAGTCATAGTTTTCTCATAGCAATCTATAGACATACTAGTCCGAGCACAGATAAGACCCTAAGCTACTGGTAGAAAAATAATGTCATGATAGCTCAAGGGTAATAGCTTCCAATGCGAAAAGCGAAGACGTGGTTTGTCTCCAACCTATTGCCAGTTGTTTTTTTTCACCCACTCTCATCTACGTTTCTGATTTGCATAGCCATTTTAGTAAAAATTAGGAGATGGCCCCTACGCTCTCCTCGGTGTAGGAATCTACAAAATATTCAACCTATTTGTTGTACTCATGCGAACGAACGTTACAACACTTGTCATTATGCCAAGATGGTTAAATGGGACTAATTCATCGGATGTGCATATAATCTGTGAACATGTGCGTGCTAGCATAAATTGGGATTACTGCGGTTATCACTGATATACATAAAGGAAAACAATACATAATGTTTTCTTTTGTAAAATGAAAAAAATTAGTGCTGGTGATGACCATGAATTCGTAGTCGTTTCCTATTCGCCGCAAATAGAAGCAGAATGATAGTACTCTGGGACACTTTTAGGGGCGAAGCTCCTTAAGGCGGCACCCGTTCGTCCCTCGTAGTCGTCGTCGTCGTAGTAGTAGGTAGTAGTAGTAGTCGTAGTCCGTAACAAGTCTTACGCTTTGGCCTCCAAGGTGGTGCCGGTGGGAGACTTTTCCTGTGCGTTGTTGAACAATAAAAAATTCGCAGCGTGCGCGTTAACTAAAAGCCGAATTCTTCTGTCTCTCATTCCCCATTAGCAGCCATTGGCATGTTCCAGTAGGAAACGTTAGTAGAAGTAGAAGTGTAAGTGTTAGCTAAAAGCCGACTTCTTCTGTCTCTCATTCCCATTAGCAGCCATTGTTTACCTCCAAGGTAGTGCCTGGTGAGATTTCTCCTGTGCGTGATTAAACAATAAAAATTTTGTTCAAAACGCCGTTGATTGATGAAATAAACCAACGAAAGACGCCAGATGTTTTGTAAAAGCAGAACGAAAGAACGCCAGATGTTTCTAAAGCAAAACGAAAAGACGCCAGCTGCTTAACGAAAGACGCCAGATTTTTCTAAAGCAATGGTTTTCTAAACGATGAAAATTCACAGCGTACATGTAAAATTAAAGTGAGCTGCAAGTCGTCATAACTCATCGAACCTTTAGTATAAACGCGCCCGATCTCACGTCGGTGATGATGTACTGGGCAGAATTCACGGAAGGTTCACGGTTTACCGATGAGCCTCCGCAGCTTCGCCCACTCATCATCATTCACTCCGTGGATATGCTGTGATTTTATTGATAAATACTTTTGCATGTTGTGCACAAGTACAAAGAGAAGTAGAAGCAAATGTCCAGCAGATCAATATTGAAGAGATGACTTTTTCTCAAAATGAAAAAGAAATGCTTTGGTCAATCTCCAGAGGAAGCAAGAGGGCACACTAACTGAGAGGCTGCAGACGATTCCAAGGCGCTTCATGCAGATTATTCCATCCATTAAGAACGAATGGTCTGTATGTACACAGAACAATGCATCCGAGGTCGTTTACGTCCTGACATAGATTTGCCTATGGTTATAAATTCAAGAAGTATTTGGCGTTTTTTGCAAGCTGCCATTCAGGGTGTTCCTCAAGTAGAACGAGCCTTTCATTCCCAGGAGCAAGAGCCACTCTCTTTTAGAAATATCATTTTTTTATCAATGCAGATTTCTTGCATCTTAAGCGCATTTCGGCCTTTCCAGTGCTTCCATTGGTTTATATTTTGTAGTAAAATTTCAGGAATCAAAGTGTTCAATGTTACCCACTGCTCGATTCGGTGTAGGTAAGCTAGATGGCATGGACCACTCACTCACCTTCGTCTTGAGACGCGAACCGGCGCAGAAGTAGTCGAGTCCCTTCTGAACTTCCATTGCATGCACTACAGGCGCAGGGTAGTAGTCGGTAGGCGGATTACGGAAACCCAGGTAGTCAGGGTACACGAACAAACCGAAGCTCGGCAGTTCTTCCAAAAACAGCGTTGTGTAGCCGCGCTTCTTGTACAGGCCCCACAGATGTGGTAGCTCGTCGAAAGTCATGTTGCGAAAGAGCCTTTCCACGTCGTCGCCTGCTAGTCCCGTGAGCAGCGGAATCTGGTTGCCGAAAGAACTCTCACCCACCTGTGACAAATTGAACGATGATAAATGTAACAGTGGCGACAAGTGTGCCGGCAGGAACAATAGAAACGGCGTGCAAAATTCCATGCACCGGAAAAGTTATGTAGCTGGCACAACAGCGTGGCTTGTAGTCCTGCGAACGTTTATCAGGGGGACAAGCAATTTTGAGCAAAACAAACACAAGTAAGTTAGTCTGTGTGAAATCATGCGAAGGAACAGCATGCAACCGTCTGATTTATGCCATGAAGTTCAGGTGTGAAAAATAACAGTTTCTAAACATTAGGCCTACTTTCAACCCTCACCCTAGTATAGTGTTTCGCTTTATTTCATATTTGCGCAGACTCTGGTTCATGGCTCAGGGTTGCTTTGCTGTCACCCCTATATATATGATATGTATGGGCCTATATTCCAGATATCTCCTTCTTCTGATCTGGTCACGTAATTTACAGAAAGCTTCAGTTAAGGAGGATCCCGTTCTATAATACCGAAGCGAGGCAACTGATCGTTTTTTTTTCAGAAATGCCATTTCACAAATGTAGTTAATGTGGTGAACTGGCTTTCTTAAAACTTATTCTAGTTCTCCATTGGTAACTAGCATGAACGGCCTCTTGTTGCGTTCAGCACAAAATCCTTTGACACCAAGTCGCCACATGTAATAGAGCTTAACGACACTTGACATTGAGCTGCACGCCAGTAAAGCTCGCGTTGCTGATGTTTCTCATGCGGAGTGCAGAAGCAAGAATGACGCATATTGGAATAATAAAAGTGAGAATGTAGAGCAAACTATGTTTCTTAGTAGTTTGTTCGAGGCTCCGCAGCAACTGCTGGTTCGTCCGGTTCAATAAGTGAGGTTATGAACGGCAAAGGACGGCCATTAAAATAGAGGCTGCAATGAACAACACTTGAACGCAGAGGAGAAGTAGCGACTAGTTTCCTTAGCTACGTGTGTTGATATAATAAGCACCAACTCGTAGTCGCCCACTGAAACTTTCAGGCTTCAAAAAATTTTTATGTAGCACATACACATGACACAAAGCTGTATCGGAAATATTCAGCATGGCCTGCAATTTTCTCGTTGGTTTTTATCTTTAACTATAGTATTTATAAAATGCAATATTTCAGATATTAAATTTGTAATCAGAGAAACAAACAAAAAAACAGTTTCACTTTCTTAAACTGGTGGAAAACGACATAAATTGATTGTGTGGAGCTACTTCTATCTTATATAATTTTAAGTTTTCTCGCAAATTACTGAAGACAGCCGGTGTATTAACGTGCGTGTACTTCCTACAGTACTCTAAGTACTATGAGAGAACCTGTAGAGAAGTTAATATTACAATGCAAACGCACATGGACATAGTAACTTGATGTGGTTTGGAGATGTTTCTACATGAAACCTATTCAAAGAAAAATGCTTGAAAATGGGCTTAGAGATTAAGCGAATTTTTCTAAAAGCATAATTGAATTTGTCAAGCAAAGACTCGTTCACTGGCCTAGACGCTGGCTACAGTCTTGTACAACGCTTCTTGAACCACAGTTGCTCAGTCGATACTCGTAAGTGGACGGCGGATGCTGTCACTCTCTCCTAGCCAGATTATCAGACATTGGTGGCAATTGCCAGTGACGTCATACCTTATTGTAGCCGAGGAACTCGAAGGCGAACAACTCCTCGGTCAGGAGTTTCCGCGTCCGTTTCATGTGGCGGTCGAAATTCATCCGCGAGGTCGAGTCTATTCCGAGAACGAGGACATTCACCGGGCGCTCTCCTCGAATTCTCCGGGTTCTCGTCGCCAGATTCTTTCGCTGAGGGAGTAGAAAGTAATCGGTAAAGAGAGTCTCGGCACGCGCCACGCAGGTCACGGCGACAAACTCCTCGGACAAAGTTGTCCCGAAGACTAGTCCTCTAGCCGGTCCGAGAGAGTAGCCCCCGTCGTGGCTGGCGCCGAAGCTCTGGTTCCTCATTACCTCGCGGTAGGTACAAACCGCGTCCTTCGCCGTGGCGGCACCGTAGTAACTCGCCAGACGACTCGTGTTCATGTAGAGGACGCTGCCGCGCCGATAGATAACAGTGGCTCGGCGGCCCGGACAGCGCCAGTGAAGGCTGGTGTCGGTCTCGTTGGCTCGCCGATGGTTCTGTGGAAGGAAGGGTATAGCGGCATCGTGCAGCCGGGCGTATCGAAGAGACGGCCTAAAGGTTGTAGCCAGTTCAGGTAGGCTCGTATGAATTTCACCTCGAAGTGTAGGAAGGCACAGACGAACGTCGGATAGGCAATCGCGATGATTTTCCAGGTATTTCTAGATGGGGCTTTAATGTAGAACATATCGTCCGGCAGGGGCACTCTGCGTATGTGCTGTAGAAGACTTCTTGATGGCCAACAGTTGCATATACCCACTACGACTGATTTATCATTCGTTCGGTGGAATAAAAAAATGATACATTGCACTTATTTCATTCATATTTCTGTATGTACTGCTGTTATTTTTGTTTTAATTTGGCTGTGCAATTCTCTTTCTCACGCAAATGTGCAGCCCTTACTATCTTCGTGTTTATTAAACCAGTAAAATAAGTTAAATTTATTTTTTATATAATTCTTGTTTGTTGCCTGAAGATGCATGAGGCATGGTCACAATGAACGAATTACAAATAGTAATTGTAATATGGGCCTCTATCTGAAACTTTTAGTACGGATAATGATTACTCCTTCGAAATGTCCTTTTTTCAGGTTAAGCACTGATACTGCCCATGAAATATTTCTCTTGGCGAAATTCTCTTGGCTTCTTAAAATTTTTGACGGGAAAATCAATTCGCTTCTTACAGAAACATTCACAGCTGGCTTTTAATAGAGGCATCAGACGCAGAGCGCATCTTGAATTAATGTGAACGATTTTCTTCTACGATTTTGTAACGCCGCGAGCACAGCATTACATACCAGACCAAGAAGCAGTGAAACACGCGACCCACGCACACGCGAAGCAAATTTGTGCGTTGCCATTTCCGGGCTTCAATTACAAAATATGCCGCAAAGCCCCGTTTTTTGTTCATGACGACTCTCCCGCATTGGCCTATTTGAGACAAAAGATATTTATAATAATTTATACGTTTCGATGAAAGGAATATACAAAGCGTACGTACTTTATTCCGATGGCTTTTGATACAATACAGTGGCATGAAATCCGCCACGAAATAAGTTCTTTCTATTTCCTCTCTAATTTTAATAACAAAGCCTTCATTATGTACGCGGCACGCTATTGGTTAGCAATACAAACAGATACCTACAAGCTATAGTTGCAGCTGGCGAAGCATTTGTGCGAGTCTCACTCTTCAAGTGGTTAGCAAAAAGTTGCTGAGCGCATTTTAATAACATTAGGAGTTCTATTGATTGAATATGCAAGCGTTTACCCATCCACACACCGAAATTACTGCGTAGCTCAAAAAACATATCAACTATATCGTTCTTGGTAAAAAAACAAAAATCCAATGAAAGGCGCAGGCAACTTACGCAGCGGTGAGCAGAAATATTCAATAATGTGCATTCCTAGAGCAATCATTAAAGGTCAAGTCAGGTTTTCTTCAGATTATGACACTTAGATGCGTCTTTTAGCACTTGTCGCCCAACTCACATTAGCGAAAGTTACATTGACGCGTATACATATTTGCTATAACAGTGTCATCAGGTGTCCACAAAAGAAACCCTGAAAATTGGGGACTTTAGCTGTCATAGGAGCACGAAAAATACACAGCTCATTTATTACAAGTAACACTAAAAAATAAAAATAAACAGCAGCGTTTCAACACAACATACTAAAAGAAAATGAGTACAGAATGTCAGTTTCGCCGCAAGGTCTAAGCACTGGGTGCGATTGGAGCAAATCGGAATGTTATGCAAAGTAACGTAAACAGCTCACTCCTTTAGCATGAGACCTAGCGTACTGAAACCGGACTCCTTTGATACTTTTACTGGTCATGAACCTTCGCCGTAGAGCTTTGTGCGCATCAAGCGACGGCCGCGCCGCGGCGCTGTGACCATTTTGTCGGCATCGGGCACGCGGCAGCGAAGGCGGCTGCCGGTGTCAGTGCAAGATATCGTGGCGGGTAAGCACGCAGTTTTGACCTTGTCTCCTGTATTGTGCCTAGTGTGTTGTGCCTGAAGGTCGGAAAGGGTGCCGCGTACCTGCTGCGTACCTGGATATCGATCAGGGTACAAGGGAAAATGACAAAAAATGTCGATGTTCTGGCTGCCTAAAGAGAGCGAACGGCGGGAAAAGTGGAAGCGCGCCATACCACAGCAACAAACTGGCTGTTTCACATTTGAAGCCCCGCATGTGCATGCCTGCAAAAAGCACTTCGCTGAGAACGACATTGTTCGCGTGGACCAGTGGCTAGTCGGAGGTGTTGTTGTGACGTCGCAGCGCGGTGTTCTGAAACTTTTGCCGGACGCTGTGCCGAAGATTTTCGACGGGCTCCCAACGTATCTGTCTTATGCAAAAAAGTTCAGAGCTCGCCCGCCTATTCAGTAAAAATAAAATATACACACAAGGTACGCGCTGTGTATTAGACCAAATATCTCAACTAAATAAAAATATTTGGTAGAGAGTACTGGTCTCATGGGGTTTGAATTTGGTGGATCAATAAACAATTGCTGACTGTCGTGCAAAGCAAGCCTGGTTCTGACACGCTAACTGTAGACGTAATCAACACTTGATGAAGACCTATTTGTCGTAGCTGCGGGCGTAATCACTAAGAAGCGAGGCATGCTGTCGGACGACAGCTTAGAAATGTAGCTGTTGCTTAATTTCTACAAGTTGTAGTTGTCAGCAAGTTGTGCCTGCAATAATATAGCGCTGTTTATCAGTTCTGTTTCAATATAAAATTTGCTTCTACGTGCTTCTAACTGCGGGTATATGTACATTCCTGGTTGTTGAATTTCTGAGCGAGTGAGGCTGACCTTGAATGCCTTTGCATAAACACTCGCAATTTTCGCGGCAATTATATTGCTCAAAGGGGGCAAAAATGATGTGTGCTGCAAATATTTTTTCCGGGACTATGTAAATTAGGAATTTCTTTATTCCGACAAGATCTGTGCATAAGTTTTGTACACTAATAGAAGCAGCCGTCGGAAATACTCTACGTTTGTTGAGATATCCGTGATGTTTTCTTTCCGGAGAGCATTGATGATGAAATGCCATTTTCTCGAAAAGGCAGCGCAAAGGCAACGAACACGGACACAAAAAAAGACGCAAACACAGGCGCTGTACTGCAACTGGTGATTTATTGTCGAAAGACCCGGCTTATGTATGTGGCAGCCTTTGGCGCCTTTGCAGGCGCCAAAGGCAGCCTTTGCGCTGCCTTTTCGAGAATCATGGCTCACCAACTAGCCCATCAGTACATTTTAAGCCATTTTCTGTTGACTTTTATAAATGGCTACCATGTGCCACAAAGTTGTAAGCCATCACATGCAACTCTGCAGTAAATATTAGACCACCATAATATTGCTAAAGCACGGCACACTTGTGCAAAATTTTCTAGTTACATCAGTAAATTGCCTAAAATCATTGTTTTGGTTAGAGGTTTTATGTGAAATATAAATATATAGTTTCTTAAACTGTTATTCTGGTTCCTGCAACCACGGCGCACTGATTCATATTTCTGACCTTGGGGTAACGGCAGAAGTGCGTTAATTGTTTTTTGTAACGGTAATGGTAACACGTTACCTTTTTTCTAGGTAACGTAGGGTGGTAAAGTGTTTTTTTTTGTTAGTGTAGTGCGTAACTAATTTAGTTACTTTTTTACGGTAACGAATACAACACTGCCAAAAAGCAGGAACCGTATATATATCCAGGATGTAGCCGCAGCCCTCCGGCTCTCCGCTCAGGTTGTGTTTGCATGACTTTATGGCCAATCACGTAAACAGGAGCAATGTCGCCGAACTGCTGGGCCCCCTGACAATGAACTTTATGACGATGTCTGAGGAGCAGAAACATGCATTCGCCGAAGAAGAAACGACGCAAGCAGTTGTGGTTGGTTTGTCCTTACTTGCGAAACGCGAGAAGCGCGCTGATAAATTGCTTTACCATTCGCTCGAGGTCGCGCGACATGGTGTACTTGAATGAAATAATGAATAAAACATTTATTGCAGAAAATCGTATTCTGGAATCAGTGTTAGAAAGGATTGGGTGGTTTCCTATTCCAGGACTCCGTTGAACTGAGATGCAACCCGCGCCCGCTCTACGAGACTCCGCTGATCCCCGAGAGCTGGGCTCGACTAAGCCGCCACCCACCCCTCCCACGTCTGCTGCGCAATTTGCGCGGTGCTTGTATTAGACTGGCAGGGCCAAATCATGTCAAACAGGTGAACGCGGCTGCCACAAAATTTACAAACTGCGGTAAATTATTGTCGGTATATTTTGGCCACCATGGCCGCGCTGTTATACGACATGGTTTGGAGCGTGCGCAGACGGGTCTCCTCGGCTTTAGTAAGTCCCTGAAAAAGAGCAAGTCGAGAGATATTGCTACTCGTGGCAACAGTCATTGTGCTTCACTTGGGGCTTGTCGAGAAGGATGATTACTGAGGACTTCGGCTTCTCTGCGGGCTTCGACGACTGCGATATGACAAGCGCGCCGCCCTTTTTTCGAATTTTCGACTCGTGCTCTCATAGGTTTGCGGTGATAGAATCTGGAGGCAGCTGCCGCAAATGTCAGTCCGGGATCGCTTGGTGCGGAAAGGGCTGTTCCGGCGGATCTCTCTGCCGCCGAAGTGGATTCCGTGCCGCTGTTGCCGCCGAATGTCTCAGTACGAACGCGGCAGAAAAGGACAGGCCGTGCGAACACGGACACCAGAGAGAAGTCAAGACACCACAAACGACGACTTACAACTGAAAAGACGCACAACGGCGGAAAAAAAAGAAGGCACGAAAACTTACCTGCGCATGCCCATGCGATAGGCGAACCTATCAGTCCGGCACGGGTTGTGGTTTACGTGAAAGATAACTATTCAGACACTTGATTTCTTCTTTATGCATGTTAATCGATGGTTGGCTCACGCATGCGCTACCACTATTATGGTTATGCCAGGCCTCAACCATAACACGCGTTTCTTCATTCCTGTGCCGGTACACAATCGCGCAATCATCGAATTTTGGCCTGCACTTGCACTCTCGACAATGTAAAGATACATTAGCGATCTCTTATGTTCCATTATTCTCTGGTTAACACAGCGACCAGTTTGCCCTAAGTAAAAGCGACCGCTGCTAAACGGAATCTTATACACCGCACACGTACGGGAATTGGTAAATTTATTGGTATGTTTCACAAAACAAATATCAGTCCGCTTCTTGTCGATCACCCGCTCATTCTTTCTCTGTACTGCGGCATATATCTTACCTTGCTTATTGGCAGCCATAAAAAAAAGTCACAGTTTCGCCGCAACGGCGAAGCAATGATTGCGATAGCAATAAATTGTAATGTAACGCGAAGAACGGAAAGCAGCTCGAAATTGCCCGCGCATCGCTCGACCCCAAAGGACGCACGAAAAGAACGCACACAGGACGAGCGCGAACTAATGCGTCACAGCTCGACACTTGAAGCGCACTGCTCAAACATAAAGCAGGACGCACGAAACAGACGAACAGGTACACACAAGACGAGCGCGAACTAATTGGCACAGTTACTCATTTCTATTTGAACAGCGCGCTCCTTTCGCAAACGCGGCCGCTGCAGCGAGCGAAGCGAAGCACCCCACCGGCCGCCCCTTCTTTCCTCGAGATAAGCGCACGAAAGCGACGACGCCTTGTAGAGCGAACAGCAACGGCGTTCGCAGGGGCGGGGCGACGATCTTTAAAGCGCGCAACACGCGCGCACGTCGCGCCATCTATGTGGCCACTAAGAAAGCATGCTGAATTACATGGTGTATATAAATAGCTCGCCGTTAGCAGGGTGAGAGACGGTGCTGTCGTGGCCTAACGTCTAACGCGGCGGGCTGCAAAGCGAGAGGTCGCCCGTTCGATTCCGCGCGTCGGAAAGAATTTCTTAATTATTTTCCTTTGTGGCCTTTCTATATATATACATACTTATACATATACGGTGAATGACGGCGACGGGGACGGACATTCTCCAACCGAGACTGTCCATATAATTGCTATTGCAATAAAAAAACACCAGGCTTGCGCAGAAACCACAGCACAGTCACAGCGAAAGCTGGAAGAGCGGCGTTTCTAGAGCCCTTCAAGCTCTCTTGGGCCTGTAATACAAGTACACTAAAAAGGTACCCACTACGCCATAAATTACAATTTTTGTGAAGTTGGAAGTCACCTAGTAAGCCATTATTCGTCATTCTGCGGAGAAGCGAGGCACCAGCTGCACGTCTGTAAGGCATTATGTGCACTTTGTTGACGCGACGACTGATGACGATCAAGCATTATGGCTCAGCCCTTTGTAATGGGTTGGAATCTTTTAAACGGCCCACCAGTTATGTAATTTGCATTGGGTGACACCCGGTTGCTATTTCCCTCTCCCGTCATGCTGTATAACATACGTTCACGTGGGAGAGAGACGGGGGGGGGGGGGGGCGAAGAACTTTACTGAGACCCCGAGGAAATGGATCATGCGCTTATGGGCTTCCTTGGTAACCAATACAAGTGCACTTGCGAGGAACCCACTACGCTATAACTCATTGTAATTTTTGAGAAGTAGGGCAGCAGGCACTGTGCCATTTTTCGTCATTCTACGGAGAGCGTTGGTACCTGCTAAACGCATATAAGGCATTATGCGCACTTTGTTGATGCTCTGCCTGATGACGATGAATAATTATGGCAGAGCCATTTGTAATGGGTTGGAAGCATTCAACAACCTATTCGTTGCGCAATTCGCATTGTGTGACGCCTGGTTACAGAATTCGCGTTGTGCGACGCTTGGTGCTTATTTTACTCTCCTACCACGCTATATTTCATAAGCTAATGCGGTTCCTTCCCGACATCAAGCCTGTATAGGACCTTTTTGCAAAGCAGTTTCAAGCACCGGCATGGCTCAGAGGTTGAATACTGAGCTCCCACGCAGAGGGCCCAGGTTCAAACCTCGTTCTATCGTGTCATTTTTTGTTATTTCGTTTTTTTTTCTTTTTCGAGCGATACTGGTTACGGACACCGGCGGCGGCGGTGGCGGCGGACAACTACGGCGCCAAAAATGGCCGATGAAATGATCTCATAACAGCTTTCGCTGTAAAACATTGACGCCGTATCTACACCCTACTTTCTTTTAGGCTGTGGGATACGCAATGAATATAAGGAATACCGGACGACACGCTTTTTTCTATTGCTTTCGGCAACCATGCTCGGACTTAACAAAATAGATTTCTTTAAGCGTTCAGCAACATTGGCCACTGGCACGCGAGGATAACTTACACCTAAAAGACGCGTAACCTCTGCGTTAAAGCTGGCACTCATCTTGTGTTCACATGATTTAGTGAGAGAAGACTTACGCAATGACATGGCTATACCGTTTTTTACCGTCTAAAATGTTTGGACGAGAAGTTTAACAGCGATTTAGAAGAACTAGGATAATATTGCCAGCAAACGTGGAGAATATTGTCAGCAATCCTTTCGTAGATTGAAAAGTTCTGATTTAAAAACCATCTTTCTCTGGGCATCATTGTGATTGTATATTCTGACTGGTAAGTGTTCTGTTGCGCTGGACGATACCGGTGCAATAATATTGATTTTGAGTGGCTCTGAACATTATGTAAACATTAAAATTAATTACTAAAATGTTCTTTTTATAGAAGTATCCACACGACGTACCCGAAAATTTCCTGGGGAAAGCAACACAATAAGCATTCAGTACCGCATGGTAACATATTTTATTAGCAGGCATGGATATCGTAGTAAAGTTATTTTCATCCACCAGGGCATTCATAACAGACCAGTCATTTCACACGACGTGTCATGTGTACATTATGTTCCTTACATCTTTTTCATACCTTTTCTCAATTATTTCAGTGAGATACTCTTCCACTTTCTTGCAGGCACCTTTCCTGAACTCCTTCCACAGCTTCTGTGTAATGTTCTCATACATAGTAAAGTTCTCAAAATTCCTCACTCGTGGGTATTCTCGTTCAACCCACTTATGACCCCTGACGAATACGCCAATGTGATCTGTAACGCAATAAGCGAAAACCTTTTTATTTTCAGCCCGTTCCCGATACCTCCATCATCAACATGACTGTGATCGTATTGTTAGGTCGATCTAAATCTGCTGTGAAATATCAGGGAGTCAATCATATGAGTCGGACAGTATTCTCCAAGCATAAGTAGATTATTGCGCCATGCAGATTCTGTTTTTTGCAGAGCGAACGAAGCCTGTTCATCTGAGGGAATAATTATATTCAACAATCGCACCAAGACCACACGCCGCGACAGTGAATGGTAATCTCTAAACTACATAGACGATGGCACATTGTCACATAAGGCGTGATGTGTCCTACCTAGCCTGGGATAAAATCGCCCAGATCGTTCCGCATTCTTGAAATGACATGCCACATTGCACAACTTAATTCAACGTTTTGCCCATTGCTGTTCTACATAAGGTCAGATGTACAACATTCTAAAATAAATATTTGTTGGGCTAGTTGGTCGCGCATAACTGGCCGAGACACATTAGCGCAAGGATAAACAATGCACGCAAGAAAGAAAAGCGCTACTCCAACTATTTATTAGAAGGAAGATTATATATATATATATATATATATAACGATGACCTTATTTTTAGATCTGGCGGTCCCCTGCCACCAATTTTTCAGAGAGTGAGCAAGGTATATGTAAACTGGTAGCGTAACTTCCGTAGGAGCCCACGTGTCAAGCCGGTGGCTAGTTGTTGCAACAGTCGCCATCTATGTAAGGAGGGGACAAACAGAATTAAAAAAAAAGAAAAAGTTGACGTCACAACCGGAAGCGGAAATGACGTCACGTTTTAACGCGATGGGCGCGAAATTATGAAATTTTTTGACAGGGCGCCGCTTCTTACTTTTTTTTTATAGCTGCATGTTCTTTTTCTTATCACTATGACGGCTCCATAATGGAAGCCTGCAAGATAACGGGAAGACGAAAAAGGCAGATTTGATAAATAAGATGTATTTTATTGGCGAAATATTGCAGTTGAACAGGATATTACCCCAAAATATATAACACAGAAATCAGAAGTAGCATAACAATTCAACGTGCACACTGTCATGGTGTAATGTGGGCCCAGGATCCGAAATCATTCAACCGGCAGTCAGGTGATTCTGTACACACAACACAGACTTTAACACAACCGATAACTCTGACAATTCACACACAACACACTACAGCATTCCTTATTTACATCCTAAACGTCCTACACGCATCGCACACAAACTGTCCTACTCGCCGTTATGAACTGTTGCCGCTGCGGCGAGGTCGGTCTTCACCGGTACTCCTTGGGCAGTCAACAGTCACGCTGCCTTGACCGTGGCGAGGTGGTAGTGGTGGTGATGATCGCACTGCAGGCCGGTAGATCACCAGGCCGCTGCAGCGCAGGTTAGCTACCCGACGCCAACATGAGCCGCGGCCTCCTCGTGACACCACTCGGGCCCCAGGACCTCAGGCCAGGGACAGACTAGGCTGCCGGTCTCCGTGTCAGCACTGGGCACAGAGCGGGAATCAGGCTCACCAGGTCCACATGGCTGCCGGACGCCTGGTTGAGTGACGCAGCCCGAAGCAGGGAGCCAGGCTCACCAGGTCCGCAAGGCTGCCGGACGCCTGGTTAAGCGATGTCGCAACCCGAACCGCCGACCAGCGGCTGCCGTTCCAACCGTTGTCGCGCTCCAACTCCTCGAGCCGCACGCCCCGCTCGCGCTTCGTTTTCGTCGTCTTCCCCTCCAAGGCGTACCGCAGAACAGAACTGTCGTTCCCTCTTCGCCCCGTCACGGGCCACACAATCCACATCATCACACACACAAACCTTGCACACGTGTTGCTCTTGCATCCGTAGACAGCGCAGCGTTTCTTCGCGTAGCGTGGCGGACTCATCGTCCCGAAGGGCGACAGCACGCCGGCCGTGCGCTGGCAAAACACAGTCACTGAAACCGTTCCCGATGGCTGCGATGGGCTATATTACCTTCTGCCAAGTACCACGACTAGAAAACAACGCTTATGCGAGGAAATCACCTACGGACGACAGGCACAAACCTACTGCGCAAAAACGAGCGAGGCCATTTGCAACTGAAAATTATATGAAAATGCGCAAAACCGTTGGCCCTTGTTACCAGACTGCCTGCATGTGCCCGCTGTTTCTGAAAATAAACGACAAAAATTGGCCACTCAACCACATACCCAAGACTAAAGTTTGATTAAAGTAATCTACTAATTTAATTCGTGACAAATAAAATTGAAACTAATAAAAATAAACGCTTAATTAATTTTTTGTTTTCATTATTTGTCCCCCCCTCACCTAGGAGCGCTTTAGTCGTCACGCGGGTGTTGATGTTTGTCGCAATAGGTTTCCGACCACTTTTCGTTCCGACTTTCGCGACCTATTTAGATTGACCTTGGAGTGAGTGCCCTCCCAAGCGACTATGAACTTCGTTTTGCCGAGCACCAGGCCGGAAGTGGGCGTGTACCAATTTCACCGGTAGGTACCCGGCGGCAGCAGTTCTCTGCCTCCCACAGCAGCGGCGGGCGGATGATCGACTACTTCACCAAGGCTGTGGTAGGTTAAGGTGCGCGCAGGGGCATTTACAAAACCTTATGGGGCCACCTATCAAGATGAGTACCCAGAAACAACCGAGCGCCAGGTCGGTGTACTCCTCTACCTATTAGGAAAAGCCGGTGGGTTCCCTGTAGGCAGTGGGAATTGAACCCGGTACCTCATGCATTGGAAGCAGACGCTCAACCATGTAGCCGCCTCTGCGGTGGATACATGGACTTCTGGCAATACATGGACTTTCTTTAGGGGGAAGGTAGAACTTAAAGTGACGTATGATAAGCGAACTTGTGGTATAAGCCGTAGTATTCGTAGAACAGCTGGCTGTACTATACTTCCGTGAAAGGTTCTTCGGCGAAAAGGATGTCGTTTTCAAAAATGGCTTCTCACCACAGTGTAAATAGTTTACCGCTGTTACATTTACCTTGAAATCCCCAATAAAGAAGATTTCGGTAATTCACGCATTATAATCAGCTTGTGGGTGGGCATTTAAATTCAGGTTCTGTTGGGCGCCCCAATTTATGCCATCGTCACTTTTTAGATATCCAAGAAACTGCACGTATACGGGGCATTTATCATAAAAATTCAAGACCTCAGTCCAAGCAATATCGAAACCGAGTGTGCAGGTAGCGCGGAAGAGGCGCCCTCTCTGTTACGCGAGGCGGAAACGCGCCGTGATGAAGGAACGACATTTGAATGAAAGCGCACTGCTGCAGACAATGGTCAAGGAAAGAAGTGACTCGTCTCACGTACACAGGCGGCCAACTTATTCATTGCTTGTGATATTTGATGTTTATCCTTCTTTTGCTGAAGGCGTCAATACCCGCAAAAGGCGCTATCGCTCTGCCTCGTCTGCAAGTACAAGCGCCGCATTGGTTGGCCCTTAGTTTTACACTGTACCAATGTGGCAGGAAGGTTGAAATCGCGCTTTTATGGCGGACAGTGCGATAGAAAGAAATAAGCACAAAACATCACACGCAGCCGATAGGCAATACGGTGTTCCCCTGAGATGTATTCTCCCCGGTAGGATAATGACGTGACATGCCTTTACAGAAATTCCGTCATGCAAAACGATAAGCGAAGTTCCGTCACCCCTGCCACAGGACGACAAGGGCGGCCAATTCGGCAGTTGGTAGGGATGCATCTATGTTCAGCCAGAGCGTCTATGACGGAAGCCTCATAGGGCGGCGACCTTTATATATATATAGCGTTAGCAGATATGTTTGGCATGATCACAGAGGGAAGTCAAGTGTCACTAGAATTTAACAGATGCCTAAGAATGTTATACAATTGAGTATTTCATTTTAAATTTATTTGGGGCATTTATGCAATGTGCCAATTCAATCACGCACTAAAAGAAATTAACCTTTCGGAAAGAATTTATTGCTCACATATGTAAGTAATAATAATTCTCGGGGTTTAACGTCGCGAAACCACGATACGATTATGAGGGACGTAGTCGAGGGCTCCAGAAATTTCAACCACCTGGAGAACGTGCGCCTAAATCTAAGCACACGGGCCTCAACCATTTTCGCCTCCATCGAAAATGCGGCTGCCGCTGCCGGGATTTCAACCCGCGGCCTCCGGGCAAGCAGTCGAGCACCACAGCCACTTGACCACAGTGGCAAGTAAGGTATGTATGCTCAAAGCAAAGAATTCAAAGCAAATAACGTTAGTTGACTCCCTGCATTGAGAAGCTCTGGCACGACAATACTATATTTTATTTTCCCACCTACTTGCCTTGAATATTAGGCAAAATACCGGTGTCTTTCGCTCTACACCAGACTTGTAATGCACAACTAAACGAATGAAAATTTACTGGTAATCTGAAGAGACGACGCTGAACCTTCACTGTTTCACGAGCTGTTAGATTGACGCTCAGGTGCCTCGTGGGACAGTATGCTCTGTCAAGAAGCTTAGTCTGAACAGGGTGGTGGCCCGTGGTGTGCAGTGTCTCGGAAATTGAATTCCGCAGTACGACCGTCGATAGCTGCTTTTCTTTTTTTTTTTTTTGCTTTGCTGACCGAATACCGAATCAGCCGAATAATAATCAACCGAATATAAGCGATTAAATCGTTATTCGGAATGCTCGAGAGTTATAATTTTCCCGCACAAAGCACTACTGCCAAAAATATCAACTCCAACGCTGATCGATGGGTGCCGCAGTCTTGCAGTTGACCTGCCGAGGGCCGCCAATCCTCTTCTTAAAACATGCAGGGGGGGTGAGGGTGAGCGGGGGTGGCTGGGCCTCCCTGAGGCCCCCCTGTGACGCAGGGAAGTAGCCGCCTTGCCTTCTCTCTCGGCGCGTTCGACACTTTTAACTTCAATTACGAATACCCCGAAATGCGTGCGACTTTTCCGATTCCTAGAACAGTGGGCCTCCATAAATTTTTCTTCCCTGCTAGTTGTACATATAAATCACCCTCATGTTGAAATTAACAAGCTTATTAACTTGATTCGTTGATTAGTCATTTCACTGTAATAATTGCAGCGGTAAAGTATTTCAGCATTCACGTTTAGAGTTGGCATAGGTTACGGGTGCCTCACTGTGATCACGTATCTAATGCATTGCAATTTTTTATTCCGGAATCCTTGTTTTGTATAAAGCCATTTCTTCTGTGTTTCAGCGTTCGACTCGTTAGTACTCGTAAACAAAATGTGTAGTGCTTGTTGAAGTACTCAGAAGTTTCCTGTCGTTGTATGCAGGTTTGTGTTATTACGGCGTGATTAGTCGTGCCTGCATACGAGCCCAAATGGCGACATTGTGAAATGTCTCGTAGACGGAGCGCGCTTATAGCTACGTGAGTGAGCATAAACAAATTATCGAGAACAGCAGCAGCACATTCGTGTACTAATGTACCACAGCGCGCTAAAGGTTGGGACTCTGTGGAGACAACAATAGGGGGCGATGTAAAAAGCCATGGTGAATATAGTGCCCAGTTTGACTTGTTTTCGACTAAACACTAGTGCGAGGATCCTACGGTTTATCGCTACTGTTTCCTAAATGTTCTTTACTTTTTTTACGTACTAAATGTATTGAACACTTGGCTATATGAAATAAGTCGATAACTCACCTTGTACGTGCCTCTTCGTAACAAACACACCTAAATAAGCCCTTGTTTGGTCGTTGTAATTGGCTAAGAAGAAATACAGCTTGAAGCTCTGGCTTGCATTTAAGCCATCCGTAAGGAGAACGTCGTATTTCGCATAACTACCGGAGGAATACAGGTAACAGGAGTATGCGAGGTATACGTTCTTGCATTCGAAGTTGCAACATAGAGTGCTTCTTCCTGTACCATTGGGACATTTTATCGTCAGGAGTCCATTGGTCATATTGAACTGAAAATGGATTTTGCTGCCGTTGAAATTAAGGAACACGGATACGTGAAAGTTTTTAAGTTTCACTAGTTGAGCAGCTGGCACGTTGTGCTCCAGCATCTTATGGTAACGACAGTCTTCTTGCTCTGCAAAATAAGCAGAACTAGAGTTAAGACATTAGGCCTTCATTTATGAGCGCAGGTAAAGTGGCACATTCAGCGGCCATGATACAAAGAGTATGTGTAGTAGGGAAGTCATTACCACTCCTGCAGGTAACTCAGGTTTTTTTTTTTTAATTGTTTTTGAAACACCGAGCAAGATGGCTCAGGTAAATAACACATGCGGCGTCCTAATGGCAGGGAAACGCTTTTGTCGATGACTGGAAAGAGCACTTTTACACTGATGCTTCAATAGTTGCGGCATTGTACCCTGCTAGCCAGAAGCCTGCGGGCCCACTTTCCAGCGGCAAGTGGCAGCATTTTGATGAATCTGAACTTTGAAAACACGCGCGTGCAAAGATCGCGAAGTTCTCCGTAAAAGAATCCGCTGTGGTCTCAATAAATGTCAAGGCGGCATTTCCAAAACGGCATTTCCTATCGCTCCTATTCTGCAGTACGTGAAGCACTGTAATCGCTTCTTTTTTTATTGCGATAGCAATTATATGGCCAGTCTCGGCTGGTTTTTGCCGTCGCCGACGTCGAGCTCCGTATATGTAAAAGTATATATATATATATATATACATATAAAGACCACAAAGGAGAATAATTAATGCTACCGAAGCGTGGAATCGAACCAGTGAGCTCTCGCTCCGCAGCGCGTGGTGCTAACCACTGAGCCACTGTACGCAGAACCTTCAGGTAGCTAACGGCGATTGTTACATACACACCCTTTACCGAAGTATTCAGATACAGCAGGCGCATATAAGCGTGTTTTCATTACGAGCGAGATGACGCGAGGAGCGCAACGGGCGCATTTAAAAGTCGTCGTTGAGCTCGCTCGCTTCTTCTAATATTTGCGCAGGGAGAACCTTGCCCTTCCGCTGTCTGCTAGCGCGGCAGTTGCTGCCAGGGGGCAGATGCTTCTGCAGCGTAGCAGCGCGTCCATCACGGGCCGCTTTTCTTGCTATCGCATTCATTGCTTCGCCCTTGCGGCGAAACTGTGACTTTTTTTTGTTATTGCTTGCGCTCTCATGCTTTGTAAGATGCTGCTACCAATTCTTCTTTGCATCCGACTTCGCTGACTGTTTGGAAAACAAAAAAAGCCGGCAGATCCCACGCATTGTGGGAATCGATGTAATGCGAAGCAGCCAGCAACGAGCTGCATACATCGTCTTGTATGTCATTGAGGAAATGCGTGTCATGGTTTTCATGTTAACTCCTATTATTTATGTTCGTCACACAGTAACGTCGCGCAATACCAACTTGGGGGTCGATCAACCTAGAGAAACGGCCGCCAGGGCACCATGAGCGTGGCACGTAAGTCATGCTGTACATGACATGCGTGTCATGACTTTCATGTTAACTCGTGTTATTATGTTCGTCACACAGTCACGTCGCAAGATACCAATTTTGGTGTATATCAAGCTAGCGAAACGGCCGCCAGCGTACCATGAGCGTGGCACGTAAGTCATGCTGTACATGACATGCGTGTCATGATTTCATGTTAACTCGTGTTATTTATGTTCGTCACACGGTCACGTCGGAAGAGACCAATATTGGTGTATATCAAGCTAGCGAAATGGCTGCCAGCGCACCATGAGCGTGGCACGTAAGTCATGCTGTACATGACATGCGTGTCATGATTTTCATGTTAACTCGTGTTATTTATGTTCGTCACACGGTCACGTCGGAAGAGACCAATATTGGTGTATATCAAGCTAGCGAAATGGCTGCCAGCGCACCATGAGCGTGGCACGTAAGTCATGCTGTACATGACATGCGTGTCATGATTTTCATGATAACTCGTGTTATTTATGTTCGTCACGCGGTCACGTCGCAAGATACCAATTTTGGTGTATATCAATCTAGCGAAACGGTCGCCAGCGCCCCATGAGCGTGGCAAGTAAGTCATGCTGTACATGACATGCGTGTCATGATTTTCATGATAACTCGTGTTATTTATGTTCGTCACACGGTCACGTCGGAAGAGACGAATATTGGTGTATATCAAGCTAGCGAAACGGCCGCCAGCGCACCATGAGCGTGGCATGTAAATCATGCTGTACATGACATGCGTGTCATGATTTTCATGATAACTCGTGTTATTTATGTTCGTCACACGGTCACGTCGCAAGATACCAATTCCGGTGCATATCAATCTAGCGAAACGGCCGCCAGCGCCCCATGAGCGTGGCACGTAAGTCATGCTGTACATGACATGCGTGTCATGATTTTCATGATAACTCGTGTTATTTATGTTCGTCACACGGTCACGTCGGAAGAGAGCAATATTGGTGTATATCAAGCTAGCGAAATGGCTGCCAGCGCACCATGAGCGTGGCACGTAAGTCATGCTGTACATGACATGCGTGTCATGATTTTCATGATAACTCGTGTTATTTATGTTCGTCACACGGTCACGTCGCAAGATACCAATTTCGGTGCATATCAATCTAGCGAAACGGCCGCCAGCGCCCCATGAGCGTGGCACGTAAGTCATGCTGTACATGACATGCGTGTCATGATTTTCAGGATAACTCGTCTTATTTATGTTCGTCACACGGTCACGTCGCAAGATACCAATTTCAGTGCATATCAATCTAGCGAAACGGCCGCCAGCGCCCCGTGAGCGTCGCACGTAAGTCATGCTGTACATGACATGCGTGTCATGATTTTCATGATAACTCGTGTTATTTATGTTCGTCACACGGTCACATCGCAAGATGCCAATTTTGGTGTATATAAAGCTATCGAAACGGCCGCCAGCGCACCATTAGCGTGGCACGTAAGTCATGCTGTACATGACATGCGTGTCACGATTTTCATATTAACTCGTGTTATTCATGTTCGTCACACGGTCACGTCGCAAGATGCCAATTTTGGCGTATATCAATCTAGCGAGACGGCCGCCAGCGCCCCATGAGCGTGGCACGTAAGTCATGCTATACATGACATGCGTGTCATGATTTTCATGATAACTCGTGTTATTTATGTTCGTCACACGGTCACTTCGGAAGAGACCAATATTGGTGTATATCAAGCTAGCGAAACGGCGGCCGGCGCACCATGAGCGTGGCACGTAGGTCATGCTGTACATGACATGCGTGTCATGATTTTCATGATAACTCGTGTTATTTATGTTCGTCACACGGTCACGTCGCAAGATACCAATTTCGGTGCATATCAATCGAGCGAAACGGCCGCCAGCGCCCCATGAGCGTGGCACGTTAGTCATGCTGTACATGACATGCGTGTCATGATTTTCATGATAACTCGTGTTATTTATGTTCGTCACACGGTCACTTCGGAAGAGACCAATATTGGTGTATTTCAAGCAAGCGAAACGGCTGCCAGCGCACCATGAGCGTGGCACTTAAGTCATGCTGTACATGACATGCGTGTCATGATTTTCATGATAACTCGTGTTAATTATGTTCGTCACACGGTCACGTCGCAAGATACCAATTTCGGTGCATATCAATTTAGCGAAACGGCCGCCAGCGCCCCATGAGCGTGGCACGTAAGTCATGCTGTATATGACATGCGTGTCATGATTTTCATGATAACTCGTGTTATTTATGTTCGTCACACGGTCACGTCGCAAGATACCAATTTTGGTGCATATCAATCTAGCGAAACGGCCGCCAGCGCCCTATGAGCGTCGCACGTAAGTCATGCTGTACATGACATGCGTGTCATGATTTTCATGATAACTCGTGTTATTTATGTTCGTCACACGGTCACGTCGCAAGATACCAATTTCGGTGCATATCAATCTAGCGAAACGGCCGCCAGCGCCCCATGAGCGTCGCACGTAAGTCATGCTGTACATGACATGCGTGTCATGATTTTCATGATAACTTGTGTTATTTATGTTCGTCACACGGTCACATCGCAAGATGCCAATTTTGGTGCACATAAACCTAGCGAAACGGCCGCCAGCGCAGCATGAGCGTAGCATGTAAATCATGCTGTACATGACATTCGTGTCATGATTTTCATGTTATGACTTGTCATTTATGTTCGTCATACAGTCATGTTACTCCATACCAATTTTGGTGCACATTCGATTAACCAAGCGACCAGGAGAGCACGAAGTCGTAGGCGGCTAGATAGATAGATAGATAGATAGATACGGTCAAAGTCGCAGAAGTTCGCTAAGAAATGCTTCGCATTTAATATGTGTCACTTGTCATGGAAGCCAGCACGTACGCAGGAATTCACACAATTTTGTTTATTTTTCTGCATAACAAATTAACTCGTTGTGGTATACTCGAAATCCAAAAAGCGGAGGTATTTTTCAGTATTTTTTAAGTAACAATGATCTTCGTAAATGCCTTTGACAATGGCAAGATGATATTAAAAACCATGAAACATGAATTCCGCTTGACATCTGTGACAATTATGTTTTCTACATATATTCCTCGACTACATGTATTCCACGAACCACGCAGCGCTGCAAAATGATTGAAAATATTACAGCATTTTTATATCAGTATATTTTTGATGCTGTCAATGTAACAAAATTGTTGGCAGTTTGCACTGAGTCGCGCAAAGCTTGGCCCAGGGAAGCACGGGCCCGTCGCCGTTCGTACTCCCCGCCGACAGACATGCCTAGCGTTGAGATGCGCCGCTTTCACCTCGGGAATACGAAGCCAGGATATGCATTATAGAACGGAGGTAGCGCGCGATGTCTACGTCGGTGGGTGTGGCTTGGCTACTGCACATGCGAGGCTTCGCCAGGTGTTGCGGTATATCGTCGCTAGACGACGCGATGCTTGCTTCTTTTTCTCTCTCTCTCTCTCTCTACTCCTTACTCTCTCTTTCGTTGACGTTGCCGCTTTCTTTTTACAGCGAAAGCTGTTATGAGATCATTTCACCGGCCGTTTTTGGCGCCGTAGTTGTCCGCCGCCGCCGGTGTCCGTAACCAGTATCGCTCGAAATAAGAAAAAACACCAGGCCTGCGCTAAAACCGCAGCACAGTAACAGCGAAAGCTGGAACAGCGGCGTTAAACTGCTCTGCAAAAAGGTCCTATACAGGCTTCATGTCGGCAAGGAACCACATTAGCATATGCAATATAGCGTGGTAGAAGAGTAAAATAAGCACCAAGCGTCGCACAACGCGAATTCTGTAACCAGGCGTCACACAATGCGAATTGCGCAACGAGTAGGTTGTTGAATGGTTACAACCCATTACAAAGTGATCTGCCATAATTCTTCGTCGTCATCGGGCACAGCATCAACAAAGTGCGCATGATGCCTTACATGCGTTTAGCAGGTGCCACGGCTCTCCGTAGAATGACGAAAAATGGCACAGTGCCTCCTGCACTACTTCTCAAAAATTACAATAATTTATAGCGTAGTGGGTTCCTCGCAAGGGCACTTGTATTGGTTGCCAAGGAAGCCCATAAGCGCATGATGCATTTCCTCGGGGTCTCAGTAAAGTTCTTCGCCCCCCCCCCCGTCTGTCTCCATCATCAACGTATGTTATACAGCATGACTGGACAGGGAAATAGCGACCGGGCGTCACCCAATGCAATATACATAACTGGTGGGCCGTTTAATGCTTCCAACCCATTACAAAGGGCTGAGCCATAATTCTTCATCGTCATCAGTCGTAGCGTCAGCGCAGTGCACATAAGGCCGTACAGACGGGTAGCTGGTGCCTCACTTCTCCGCAGAATGACGAATAGTAGGTGCTTCCCAACTTCACAAAAATTGTGATTTATGGCGTAGTGGGTACCTTTCTAGTGTACTTGTGTTGTAAGCCCCAGGAGACCTTACAACGGGCTCTAGAAACGCCGCTCTTCCAGCTTTCGCTGTGACTGTGCTGCGGTTTCAGCGCAGGCCTGGCGTTTTTCTTTTCTGTGCTTCTTTCTCTCTATTTCTCTTTCTCATTGTTTCGCTGCTATGCTTTACTATCTGCCCTGCTCCTTTCTCTCCTCGTTGTCATCGCATCTCTCCTCCTCACGCTCATTTCCCTTTCGCGCCACTTGCTACACTACACTATACAAGGCTATGCTATGATCTGCTAACGTGCTTGGATAGCCGAGTGCTTAGGACGCAAGTCTTTGGATCGAGGGTACGCTGGTTCTGATCCCGCCTAGTGAAGAATTTTTTTCGGCAAGAATTTTCCTCTTTCTCTTTCTTTATGCCTTTCTTTCCGTCTCTCTGTTTGTTTCTCTCTATCTTTCTTGATCTCTCTCTGCACTCCTTCTCAGTGTTATTACAGACCACGCGATAGTGGTTAGTAGTGGGATCTGCCCTAACTCTGTCGCACACCCCTTAAGATGTTCTGCGATCGACTAACAAGGAATGATTTGCTAAACAGCTTCACTCTTCGAGGGACATCTAAATGACCACGGCAGCTGTAATTTCGGATTCGCCAAAACTATCCCGTAACATTTCGCAAGTCATTCCATCTGGCTACCGCCGTAGGTCAAGATTGCAAATTTATCCACCATGTGGAATGGTGGATTATGGTGCTGGAAGATGGTGGCACATGGTGTATGCTGGATGCTGGCGTTTTTTTATTTATTTATTTATTTATTTATTTGAACATACTGCTAGCCTCACATTTGATGCTGTTGCAGGAAAGGGGGTAAAATACATAATCAAAAGAAGCAATTTAGGGTAGGCGCATACATATTTTGAATTAAACTGGACAGTAAATATGCTCTCCGCCTTAATTGCACAACGCTACAAAATGAGAACAATAATAAACGGAATGTTACAAGGTAATACACATATGCAAAAGAACACCGTTCAAGTAGGGGCGCACATCAGTCGAATTGAACTGTCGGTACATACATTGCATTAATTTACAAATGCTACAAGAATGAGAAAAACAGCGATGAACAGCATGTTACAAGCTTAGCGCACGAAAAAAGCATTAAAAAGAAACTATATATAAATTAGACATTTTATTGCATAGAGACAAGGCTCGGCAAATGCTGACGAAATCATGAACAGTATAAAATCAAGGCAAGAAAAAAAAGACATACTGTGAAGGGAAAGAGATTGTCATTGTACAACGCAGCGAGCCTGCATGCCGATAGTAACTAAGAAGCATTATTTGAAACCTTAGCAATAAATGCTTCGAGTGTTGTGCACTCGACAGCATCGTTAGGCAAACTATTCCAATCTCGGATTGCTTGCGGAAAAAAAAGAGTACCTGAAAATGTCGTTGTGAAATCTGTATTCAGCTAAGTGCTTGGTGTGTTTAGTTCGGGAACTGGTTGTATTTGAGGGAAGTAAATAGTTGCTCACATTGATCTTCATGCTGTCATTGAGAAGAAGGAAAAGCAACTTAAGACGAAGTAGTCTGGCTCGATTTTGTATAGTGGGAAGTTCGGCATGCTTTAATAGTTCTGTAGGGGAGTCACGTCGGCGATACCTATTAAAGATAAACCTAAGTGCTTTTCTTTGGACGCTCTCCAATTTTGCTATGTACTGCTTGCGAAAGGGAAACCAACATATTATTGCATATTCAAGTATAGATCGAATGAGTGTCACGTATGCTAGGCGTTTAGTATCTACAGATGCGCACCTAAGCGAGCGTTTTAACGAGTACAGAACTGACAGTGCTTTGTTAACAACATAAGTTACCTGCTTGTCCCATTTAAGATCTGATGAAATTATGAGGCCTAGATATTTGTACTCTTTCACTTTCTTTAACATCTGTTCTTCTAAATAATATGGGAAGTTCATGGGCGTTTTTTTATTCGTTACTGTCATGCAAACCGTTTTTTTCTGCGTTAGTCACCATCTGCCACGTTTGACATCATTGTGTTATATGTTCAAGGGCTCTGCTTAGGATTATCTGATCTTCAAGGCAGGTTATTTCCTTATAGATAATACAGTCATCTGCAAACATTCTTACCGTTGCGTTACAGTTGATGTGCAAATCATTGATAAAAAGAAGAAAAAGCATAGGAGCTAAAACGGCACCTTGTGGACGCCAGATAGCACGTCGCCATAATCGGAAGAGTGGTCTTTGTAGCAGACATATTGACGCCGTCCACCAAGATAGCTTTTTATCCACTTGGTGATGCTGTTATCACCGAGGTAGTGGGTAAGTTTCTGAAGTAATTTAGGATGGGAAACCCGATCGAATGCTTTGGATAGGTCTAAAAATATTATATCAGTTTGGCCACATTTGTCCATTGTAAACGCTAAGTCGTGGATTGTCTCAATCAGTTGAGTAGTCGTGGATAATCCTCTCCGGAAGCCATGCTGTTTAGGGACAATTAAGTTGTTTTTTTTCTACAAATGATACAATGTGCTTCAGGATTAGATTTTCAAGGATTTTGCCGGCCGTACAAGTAAGCGAGATGGGTCGGTAATTTGATGTGTTGGTAAGGTCGCCAGATTTATGGATAGGAATAACCTTCGCAGTTTTCCATTTATCTGGAATTTCTCCCGTTTTCAATGATTTTACATATATAATCAGCAAGAACTTTGACATCCATTCTGCGTAGCGTTTCGAAAATGCATTTGGTATGTTGTCGGGGCCACAGGATTTTTTAGGGTCAATTTCAAGTAATAGGCAAAAAATGCCTGATTCAGTTAGGATTAAGTCATCTAGTTTTGCTCTGTTACCTGGAAGAGAACTGAGGTCGGGTTTTCTACCGTTGTCTCGTGTAAATACTGAAACAAAGTAATCATTGAACTCTGTAGCCTTTGAAATAGCTTCAGCCGGTGATGGATTACTAGTCTGACGTGGCTTCGAATTTAGGTATCGCCAAAACTTGGAAGGAGATTCTTTGATAAATCTACTTAAGGTGACATTCATGTATTCATCCTTTGCCATCTTTACAGCTGATTTTAGTGCACGAGAGTGTTCGGATATTTTACAGTGTAGCCTGGTATCGATAGTTTATTTCTCAATTTCCTTAATTTGGCAAGCTTTCGCTTTAGTTGCATTATTTTCTTGTTATCCAGGGGTTTGTCTTACGGACTGGTTTGCCCTTTGTGGGAACATATTTTGATAAGCAGTGCTGAATGATTCTTTCAAAGCTAGTCCATAATCCATCTACTGAAACTATCATCATTCGAGAACGAGCTAAAGGTGGAATAAGAGTGATCTAGGTAATCAAGTACGCTGACGTCATCGGCATTCGCCCAGTCGAAAATTTGTGTACTCCCTCTTTGGGTAGGCGGGGGTGCGCCAACAACAAGGACGATTTAGTCGCTCTGTGGTCCGATATGCCGTCGACAACTTCCCATGAAACACTGTCTTCTGCTATAGTGTCGCTCACAAACGTCAAATCAAGTACATTCCTGCTTTTTGCAGTAACACGTGTAGGCTCCCGTATAAGCTGTCTAAGGCTAAAGTTAAAAGCTAGATCAAGCAGCTCATCTGCGTGGTTGGTATCGGCAGTACTATCAGGGGAGTCCCACGTTATGCCAGGAAAGTTGAAATCCCCCGTGAAGATTATCTTTGCAGTCTGTGAAAAATTAGCTTCCATGTAATTTGATAGCACGTGTAACATATCATGAGAAGCATCAGGGGGGCGGTACATGGTGCCTAAATAAATTAAAGATTTAGCTATCGCGATTTTACACCAAAGTACTTCAGCATCAGCAACTTCCGGCATAGGTGTCACGTAAATATTGTCTTTTATCAAAATAGCTTCGCCACCACCGCGCGAGCACCTATCTTTACGCATGACAGTATAACCGGGACGGAATATATTGCTACATGAAATATCAGGAGAAAGCCATGTTTCGGTTATTGTTACAATATCGGGTTGACGTTCAAGAATGAATGCTTCAAGTTCTGTGTTTTTGTTCACAACACTTCTGGCGTTTATGTTCACTATCACCAAGCCGAAGGGCGTTTCATTTGTAGTCAGTTTCTTGCCTTTCGGACGAAAGGTTTCTTTCCCGTGACTACTCTGGCTTGTTTGTGTTCGCCCCAGACGTACACTTGGCCATTGATCTTAATCTTGTCGTACACAAGTGTAACTTTTTCACCCTTATCTCGGTCGCTCTTGCTGCTCTCCCAAAGTTTCTTTCGGATGTTACGCACTCTGAGTGAAAAATCGTCGCCAACAGACACATTGGAATTCTTAAGCTTGTAGCAGTTTTTCATTATTTTCGCCTTGTCCTCAAAACATTGTAACTTGAGGATAACAGGTCGCGTTTTGTTTTCTGTTTTAGTGCATAGGCGATGCATTCTCTCAACTCCTGAGATCGTGACACCGAGCGTACCTTTAATAAGTTTTTCGGATATTTCTAAATCTAGGTCATTAGCTCCCTCGGCTTCTCCTTCCGGAATGACATAAATAATGAAATTTGATCTGCTGCTTCTATTTTCGAGGTCGTCCACCTTTAGTTGAAGACTAGTAATGGTATCTTCAAGTGTCGCTATTTTTTCCTCAACCCCAGCGATTCTGCCCTCAAGGTTTGCCAGAGTATCTAGTTTCACATGAATAGCTTCCAGAGATTCATTTATAGCCTTGTTGTCATTTTTAAAGCATTCATGTCAGTAGGCAACTTGCGAATTTCGGTCAAGACTTCCTGATTGCTAGGGCCGGGGTTAATTTCTACATCACCAGCAAGCATCAATAAGTACTTCAACGATACTATACAATTACACACAGTTGCATACACTTGGCCTGGGCATGGCAGCACTACAAGACAGGTTTCGTTACTTTTGTAACATTTGCCAAAATGCTTTCTTACCTGGATCAAGAAGACGAAAGGGTTACTCGACATGTTCACTGCGGTGCCGCCATGCCCAATGCCGCTGCCAGGCACACAGCGCTGCTTATATGTGTATGATGTCGATATTGTTGGGGTGGATGATACGCCTCTGAGGGGGGCGTAGTCCAGTCGATCCAACTGTCCGAGAAAGGCGCCGCCACCTAGCTCTTGAATCGGTGTTTTGCAGCACTCGGTGCACGGCGGAGCAGTCAGCGCTGATGCGGTCCGCTTGGGTGTCCAGATTCCTCCCGCGAAGCGGTCGCAAGAAAGCAGAAGGCCGAGCGCCTGGATCAAGAAGACGAAAGGGTTACTCGACATGTTCACTGCGGTGCCGCCATGCCCAATGCCGCTGCCAGGCACACAGCGCTGCTTATATGTGTATGATGTCGATATTGTTGGGGTGGATGATACGCCTCTGAGGGGGGCGTAGTCCAGTCGATCCAACTGTCCGAGAAAGGCGCCTCCACCCAGCTCTTGAATCGGTGTTTTGCAGCACTCGGTGCACGGCGGAGCAGTCAGCGCTGATGCGGTCCGCTTGGGTGTCCAGATTCCTCCCGCGAAGCGGTGGCAAGAAAGCAGAAGGCCGAGCGCCTGGATCAAGAAGACGAAAGGGTTACTCGACATGTTCACTGTGGTGCCGCCATGCCCAATCTATGCGTATGATGGATGCTGGAGAATAACGGAGTGTAAAACGGCTCTAGAGCGTCGACACCATCGTGCCCAGCTGTCACACATAAATAATTGTATAGAAGGCGATGTCGAAAGCATTGGTACAAAAAAAGAAAAAAAAGCCGTATGCAAAAAACAAAAAGAACTTCTGCCACCGGGATGCGAACGTCCGACCTTCGGATCGCGAGCCGAGTACTTTACCACTGCGCCACGCTGACGCTTGCTTAACACCTTGAAAATGGCTAGTCAACATACGAATACACCGTTTGCCTTCAGCTTTGTATTTCTCATACTGGAGACAGATGCGATCTTCACATCCTACTAAAATTTACGTAGTTATTAAACGCAAACTGCTGCCGGTAACGAATGCCACGTCGATAACGGCAACAGCGCTAACCTTCTTTTAGAATTCACAACGTAACTTAAAAATGTCAAGTGGACCGAGGAGCGCGGGTATAGTTAATCTGATGTTACTGCGAAATTTAACAGCCGTTTCAAGCTTTTTCCCAAGTCCGAAATGTGCAGAGGCTTTATGTGGACTCTAGTCTCATTCGGTAAATACGCGCGTACAATTGATTGAGTATTGTGATATTTTTCGCGCAACGTACTGTGCGGCCGCGTCAGCGCACTGATCTGACGCTGTATTATCAACATCTACATAACAGCTGGGCCAAAAACGAGTACAGTGCGCGGGAAAAATATGCCATCATATTAGTTCAGTAAGGCGTACGAATTGACAAGCCTATGTTCTCGCATAAGTGTCAGAGAAGTGTCGGCGAGCGCGACCGGCGGCGGTTGGTGACTGAAGGCGTTTGCTGGAAGCGCGTCGCATCTATGCTCATCGCTTCTTGTGCGGACACCGTCCACAAGAAAAAATGCTTCATTTAGGTTAGGCGATACCACAGGTGTGCTGTAAAGTGATTCGTACTCATCGGAATCTTGTATCCTGAAACCCAGAAGCGCCGATAACACGTAGACGGACTCGGTCGGTAGCTATGCCTAACCTTTGGTGGCAATCATGGTGGTAGAATATGATGGTGGAAGTCATACTTGGTGTGGCTTATCTCGACGCAGGCCGAAAGTAAAAGTTTGTGCATTTTAGCTTCGCATGCATTTTCACTATTACCTTAAAGTTCCGCTGAGGTAAGTGAGTGTGCACGAATTGACAGAGTTGCGTTTCTAGCGTGGCAGTATCAAGCGGCGGCTGTTTTCTTATCTCCCCGCTGGAAGAGCTCATTTATTCTCTTCAAATGCGCGGCGATGTAACACAGTTACTGTCGCTGTTCACACCGACACTTCCAGCCTTTTAAACATCACAATGCAGCAGCACATCGCGGATGTAAACCTGATAAGTACGTGTGTAAAATGTAAACATTCACAGCTGCTGTCCTCCACAAAACTTGAGGCGGTTATTGACGCCGCATGAGTAAAAAAAAGCGTGCTGGAAAGCTCAATGATCGGCGTTGGCTTCTTTGAACTGTAAACATATTTTTCGGCACATTCAGCAGGAAAACATTAGAACTGACAGCGTCTTCACATAATGTCACGTGCACTTCCATCATGCCACCATCCTCCACCATGCTTCCATCGTGCCACCGTCATCCAGCTTGTTCACCAAGCCATCCACCAAAACATGTTTCGTTCGCCACCATCAGCCAGCATTTTCCACTTAACACCAAAAGAAGCTCGCCACCACCACCACCATCTGCCACCATTTTTTCCACTCTAGCCATCATCAGCCATTTTGACCACCACAGCTTCCACCATATCCACTATTCTTCCCACCTTGACCACTATTGTTTCCACCATATCCACCAAGAATTCCAGCATCCACCAACCCACGATTTTCAATAGGGATATATACGTTAATTATTGCCCAGTCCTCATTTCTCAGCATGTAGGGCATGTTGCAAACATGAACTTAATGAGCCCCCCGCATCACCGCTCTTTCGAATAAAGAACTTACCCATATGTCTCTATGCATCGAACTAACAGCCCGTAGTTGGGACGAATGTGCGTGCGAGCAGACGTCATTCTCGAATGTCTGTCGAACGTGAATACGAGCCCATGCTGCAGGGTAACTTAGTCGCGACGCGTAATAGTATTACCTGTAGTTATTTTGTTTGTTTTTTCACTTTTTGCCTGATGCCACCGATAAGATTTTACTAAAATACATAGTGCACATTAATATTCAGTTGCTTTTAAATGCGAAGTATTTCTTAGCGAACTTCTGGAAATTTGAGCGTATCTATCTATCTATCTATCTATCTATCTATCTATCTATCTATCTATCTATCTATCTATCTATCTATCTATCTATCTATCTATCTATCTATCTATCTGTCTGTCCTGTCTGTCTGTCTATCTATCTATCTATCTATCTATCTATCTATCTATCTATCTATCTATCTATCTATCTATCTATCTATCTATCTATCTATCTATCTATCTGCCGCCTACGACTTTGTGCTCTCCTGGCCGTTTCGTTAATGGGAAGTATACCAAAATTGGTGTGACATAACGTGACCGTATTACGAACCTAAATGGCAGGTCATAACATGAAAATCTTGATGTGCATGTCATGAACAGCATGGTTCACATGCCACGGTCTTCGGGCTCTTGTTCCGTTTCATTAATTTTGTATATACCAAAATCGGTATGGCGTGAGAAGATTGTATGACGAACATAAGTCACAGGTCATAAAGTGCAAATCATGACACGGATGTCATGTACAGCATGATTTACATTACATTGTTTCGGGGCGCTCGCGGCCGTTTAAATTAATGGATACATGCCAAAACTGGTATGGCGAGACATTTCTGTATGACAAACGTAACTGGCACATGGTAACATGAAAATAATGATATGCATGTCATGTACGACATGATTTACATGCTACGCTCATGGCGCACTTGCGGTCCTTTAGCTGGTCTCATATGAGCCAATATTGGTACTGCGTGACGCGACTGTATGATGAACGTAAATGAGAGGTGTAAACATGAAAATCATGACATGCAAGTCATGTACGACATGATTTACATGCCACGCTCATTGTCCGATCGCTGCCGTTTCGCTCACTTGATATACACCAAAATTGGTATCGCGCGACGTGACTGTATGACGAACCTAAGTCAGAGGTGGTAACATAAAAGTCATGACATGCATGTCATGTACGACAAAATTTACCTGCCACGCTTATGGTGCCATCGCGGCCGTTTCGCTAGCTTGATATTTCGATAAGCACAGCAAGACCTAAACGTAACAAGCACTCCTTAACGCTAACTGAATATACACACCAATCTAACTGCTTTAAATACTCTTACTTCCCGAGAGCGATAACTGACTGGAATGAACTTGACCCCTCAATTGCTCACACTCTCTCACTATACAGGTTCTCTACGACAATCGAGGAAGCTTTACTAACATAGCACGGTTAAGTTACTTTGTCATCTTACTTATTTTGTGACCACAATTTATCCACTAGTGCGTTCTGCTTATCTCTATACAGGTTCTCTACGACAATCGAGGAAGCTTTACTAACATAGCACGGTTAAGTTACTTTGTCATCTTACTTATTTTGTGACCACAATTTATCCACTAGTGCGTTCTGCTTATCTCTTATGTTTCTATTGGAATAGCCCTTATATTGTATAACGTGTGTTTAACTATGCTTGTATTTATATATTTACTGCGTATTGTTGTACTACCTACGGTAATCTGTTGCTGTTTCTATGTATTACTATTTAATTATCACTTTATGTTACTTTGTGAACGATTGTTATTGCTTTCATTTTCTTATTGTTCCTGTTCCTGTAACCCCCCTTTCCCTGCCTTGATTTCATATGAGATTGGCAGTATTGCTAAATAAATAAATAAAAATTCGCATAGCGCGACGTGGCAGTAAGACGAACATAAATAGGTCCTAACATGCACACACATCACGACATGCATGTCATGTACGTTGTGATTTAGATGACACTTTCATGGTGCGCTTCCCCGCCGTTTTGTTAACTGGATGTATACCAAAATTGGTATGGCTTGACTCGAGTGGGTGATGAACATAAGTCACAGGTTATGCATTGTATATTCCAGAATATACGTTTCATTAGCATGGTATATACCGTATTGTACATGCCTGCTTGCATGAAAAACACGCGATGTATAGTCAACTGATGTCATGACATGAACGTGCCCCAAAGACACACAAGGCGATGTATGCAACTATTTGCTGGCTGCTTCGCGTTATATCGATTCCCGCATTTTATCAAAATCACAAAAAAAAATTTTTTTTGCGCAAGAATTTCTCTTTCTGTTTCTTTACATCCTTCTTTCTGTCTGCCTGTTTCTTCCTCTCATTCTTTCTTTCCCTCCGTGCTCGCTCTCTCACCCCTCAGGGTTATTACATGCCACGCCGGAGCGGTGAGGTGTGGTATTTGCCCAAATTGTGTGACCCATACCCGTTGATGAAGATGACAGTTTTTGTGAAGCAGGGACGTTTTCATGCCGTGGTTGACAGCTTAGCTGTTAAAAGCACTTACTAAAATGAGAGAAAACATATGTTCTTGAAAATATAATATTGTTTTAGGAGTAGCCCAGCTGCTGTGATGCATTTCGCGTTTTATATATAACATAACAGTGCGTATTCTTACCTGCGCTGTCGACAAGCGAACAATCTAAACATCATGGCAAAAAAAAAGACGACAAGTAGCTCCGTGAATACGAGAATCATTAAAAAAGCGAACTCTGGCTACAGAACGAAGAAAGCATACAAGTATAAATTATCTACAAGTGAACAAACTAAAGAACACTATTTGCGCATTGCCTGTTTATTGTTTATGTTTTTTTTAATAAACATCAACACGAAAGAAAAATTTAGGTAACACGCGGGTAATTCAATTATGTGTTCGTGTGTAAGAGATAAATTTTCGCTATTCAGAAAGCTTTGACCTAGCATCCTCAGCAGGCTGCTACGAACATATCTTCCATTTTGTTCTTTTCAGCACGTGTGGAGTGCGTTAGTGAATTTCTGCCGAGAAAACGGTACACAGTGCACGTATTGAGAGGGCATCAAAACCCACAAAAGCTCGGTGTTGGCTATTGTTGGCAGCGTATTTCGATGAAAAGTGACAAGTATGTTTAATGTCGCGCTTGATAGGCCTGGTTTGACAAAAACAAGAGGGCGCCTTTTTCTGAAATTCGCTGGTCTTCGTTGCACCATAGAATAGCACGACATTGTTGCACTAGCATAAAACAAATATATGATTATGAAGCACGCCGAAGCGTAAGACTGTACTTTACTGTTCACCATTTGGGGTTTCTGAATGGTCGCCTGAGCAGAACGGTGCTCTTACATCTCGCCCCTTTTAAAAGGCAGCCGCCGCGGCCGGGAAACAAACATGCACCGTCGAACATGCCGGGTAAGCTGTCGCGCTGCTAGACTCGAGGACATGGATTCGATTTACGGTCATGATGGCTGCATCTCGATGGGTGTGAGGTGCAAGAACATCAACGTACTTAGATTCAAGTGTACGTTTAAGGACGTCTGCTGGTCAATATAAACTGGAAGTTCCATACTACGGCATGCCTCGTTATTCTTGACTGCACGTTCTCTTATGACATTTTAAACATTATTTTTACTTTACACAGTGCCCTTCCTCAAAATAAACGTTCACTCTCTCTCTCTGAGAAACGTAGTTACGAACTGTCGCTAGTAAAGCATAATAAATACGCCTTATAATTGTATGAAGTAATAGTTAACTACTTTTTTCTATGCACTTTCTTGCGCATTTATCGGCGCAATGGTACACAGAAAGTATATTTTTACGGGGTAGTGAAATCATGGAATTGCCGAAATTTCTAGTCGCTTCTGCTGCATTGATGCTAGCCTTCTACGACTGACATAAAATGGACAGTATATTATGAAATGAAACAAAGGTTTGGTATTTATAGAATTTGAAGTTAGAGAGCTCAGACAGCTTCTCAAGCATAGTAACGGCCATTATTCGCTTCCTTGAAATCAGTCTTTAAACCAATAGCTTTTTTCTCCCGAAAATAATGTCGCGCTAGAATGTTCCATCAGTATTTTTGTAGAAACCGCGTGTGCTAACATAATGTCTTTTCTTATATTTGCGGAATTTCCCGCTTAAATGTTCGCATGTACACTAGCATTGATCAGTCATAAAAACTTTCTTCCTTTCTTTTCTTTTTTTTGCAAGCAGTGACGATAGCAATGTTTGTCCTAAGAGGTCTCTGTGCTTCGCCCTTCGCCCAATGGTGCTCTCACGGGGAAAGGAGCATCGTCGCATCAAAGCACCCGCCGCATTCTCGTTAAACCTCGTCTTCTATGTTAACCTTCCCCACGTATGTTGTGAGTACTTCTCGCTTGTAGTATGTGACGCTCACTGAGAACACTTTCCGTATTTTCCTAATGCAGTGTGCCTGGCCGCTGAGAAGACTCAGTTTACCACTTGTCTCATTGTAGCCAGATTGTACTAACATAATTACTGGACAGGAATATACTCAGAAAATTTTCTATGCGTGTCCAGGTTACATGTTACTTGAGCTCGTCGTGGTATGCATGCATTGATAGATAAGCATAACACCTTACCTGAATAAAAATAATAGACCATTAGTGTGAAAGCAGCCAGTAGCTGCATACCTGTAAATATTGTTTTTGTTTAAATTGGTAAAGTATAATGCTCGTCGATAACTCTTAGCATGTTCACTGGTATATAACGATGTTATCTTATTTAGAGAATCAGTTCATTAGCATGCCGACTTAACGTAGTTCGAATGTGACGCACACGAACACATAAAACCAATACTTTGAAGGCAACCTACACGCAATTTCCGAACGGCATAAAATTTATAAATATATTACTACAACATATTGAAGTAGTCTCTTGACCGCTTCGGTAACTATAATGAAGCAGTCAGTATAGTTGATACGTCTTGTAGATACGGCAGGGCTTTCAAATAATTTTCTTGTTAGTTCACTTTAAGCATCTGCTAAGCTCACGATGCGTTGAAGCGGTCTCTACTGGACAAAAGCTAAGCTGCAGCATGTCCGCGCCGAAATTCCGAGCACACACCGGGCAGCCGCGGTCATCGGCTAATCTCAAATCTGGAGCCGCGGTTTCCATTCATGTGCCACGTCCGGCGTGCGATAGAGGTGGCGTTTTCTTCAGTATCGGAATGAAAGCGATTGCCTATGCGAGCCGCTGTGTGACGCACATGAAACATATTTTTTTCTCATGAAATTATCAAGGCAGCTTTGCGTTAGCCGTGCCAAGCCTGAAGAAAGTGCGGAGTTGGCCGGCCTTTCTCGCTTCCCTTTATTTTTCTCGTGATTTCTTCATCTCATTCGTTTTTTTCCTCTCTTCCCTCAATTCTTGCTTTCTCTTTTTGTCGCTGTTTATTCTACTTCTTGTCCTATATACTCCTTTCTATTTCTCGCTCCTTCTAACTTTCTTTGTCTTTCTTCCCTTTCTTCCTCCCCCTCTATTTGGGACCCGCCACGGCGGTCTAGTGGTTGTGGGGCTCGACTGCTCACCCGAAGGTCGCGGTATCAAATGCCGGCCGCGGCGGTGGCATTTTAGATGGAGGTGACAATGCTTTAGGCCCGTATGCTTACTTCTAAGTGCACGTTAAAGAACACCAGGTGAGCCCTCTACTACGCCGTCCCCGTAATCATATCGTGCTTTTGGGACGTTAGACCGCAACATTATTATTATTATTATTATTATTATTATTATTATTATTATTATTATTATTATTATTATTATTATTATTATTATTATTATTATTATTATTATTATTATTATTATTATTATTATTATTATTATTATTAACATTATTTCTATTCTTCGCTTCCTTCTATTTCTTTATGTTGTTCTTCCCTTTCTTTCTCTTTCTTTCTATGCCATACTTTACTCTCTGCCCTCCCCCTTGCTCTTCTTCGCACCCTCACGTCTTTGATACGCAGCCTCACTTCTCTTTCCCACCCCCATGCCAAAATATACTATGCAAGGCTATGTTATGCTCTGCTAGCGTGCCTGGATAACCGTGTAGATACGATGCTCGCCATCGGATCGTGGGTACGCGGGTTTGAATCCCGCCTCGTCAGCACTCGTTCTCTCACCCATCAGTGTTGCTGCCGGCCACACAGCAAACAAATTGCTGCACGTGGTGTGGGAGCGAAGCAGGAGATGACGAAGAGAGCGCGTGCCGAATCCTGATGATGATCATTTCTTTGACTCGTCACTGACCAATGCTGGGCTTAAACAGGTCCGCTGATAATACAACATGCTTCAGACAGGCCTTGAGCAGGCTGCTGATATCCATTATGTCTAAAACTGCGGTGCCACGAGGTCCTAAATTTTGTTGCACTTTGCTTGAAGGAAAAGCAGCACCATGTGATCTTGTATGACAGCCACAACGCAACGTTTATTTCGCACGAACTTTTTTTGCAGCGGAGCTGCAATACCCCGGTCACACTGGCAAACTTAGTGTCACTTCGAGCGAGTGCACTCGCTCGAAGTGTCCCAGAATGTCTCTTTGGCGGCGCGCTGATACAAAGGAAAGGGAAGTGTACTTTGTAAATGATCGTCATGGCGATGGGTAATTAAGGAGCACAACGAATATCTATTTCAGGCAATGTTTCTTAAGTAATGTAGTGTTATAGCTATAAGCAGCCCCTAAAATAAACTATAGGTAGAAAGGTGGTGGATGCGGATGCGGGCATATTACGGCGTGTGTTGGGCATGCCCCTGGTGGCCGTGAGTATAAAATATCTGAAAGCGAGAACAGCAAAGTGGTTTTTTGTTGTACAGTAAGCTTTAATGCGTAATAATACTCTTAATAACGAAATTAAAAATGCTAATAACTTAGGTTTGGAAAATAAGGTAGTTATTCTGGAGCAATTGCTACCGAGGCTAGACACTCCGTCGAAGCACGGTGTGTTTGGCGAAAGCACTCGCCGGCAAATGCGCTTTATAGCGAGTGTCACTAAGCGTTCTTTTGTGGCGGAGTGCCAATGACACTAGCGGCGAAATATACTCTAAGTTGGCCCATGTGACAGGGCTAATAACCTTTTCGTTATGCCGTATGTCGACACCAGAAAATTCTCACCATCGTGGAGCGGCACGCGTTATCTTCGTCTTGTTCATCTTTGTGCTTTTCATCGTTTGCTTCACTCTCAGAACACGCGCGCTGATTTACACGGCGTGGGATGCAATCACTTTGATGGACGAGAGAACGAGTGCACAGGGAGAGAGAAAGGAAGAAATAGAAGGAAAGAGAACAAAAAGGAAAGAGAAAAATAGAGACAAACAAAGGGAAGAAAATAAAAAGATAGAGAAATAGACAGAGGGAGAAATGGATTAAAATATACAGACAAAAAAATATAAAGAGAAGACAGAGCAAGCATAGCGATGTATAGTATATTATAGCAAGGAGCGGGAAAGTGAAGAAAGGGTGAAGAGGAGGGAAAGGAGGAGGTGAGAGGGTAAAACATAGCATAGTCTTGTATCGCAAAGCAATGAGTAAGAAAGAAAAGCGAGGCTGAGGAGGAGGGACAACACCACCAGCTCCGCTGCTTCCTCAATCTTCGGACCACTAGTTCGTAGCTGCCCCTATGTTTTTTGTAAAGAATTCAGGTGTGAGGAGGCTCCGCATGCGCTCAATGTGTTTTCCTGCCTCAGGAAGAGAGATGAAGCAAAGGCAAGGAGGTTAACCATAGTAGGTTGGCTACCCTGGACTTGGGGATGGCGAAAGGGGTGTAAAGGAATGAAAGAAAAGAAAAAAGAGAGCCTGTGACGACACTACAAAGCCGTCACTATTGCAACGTCCAAGTACTATACACCGATATTACCTCTGAACAGTAACAATTTGACGTTCAGTCACGTTCCTCGAAAAAGCCGCAACAACGCCGTTAGAGCGATTCGCGTTAGAGACCGGGTAGGCCAGTTGCCCTAGGCCAATAAGTGCGATGTCGAAAAAGAATAGAAATTCCGGGACTTCATACGTTAAAACCACAGTGTGATCACGAGGTATTCCGTAGTGAACGGCTGCAGATTATTGTGATATTTTGGGCTTCTTGAACGTGCACCTAAACACACGCGGGTGTTTTCGCATTTCGCCCTCATGTATATACGAGCGGCGTTGCCGAGAATCTAATTCACGCCCTCTAACTTAACAACGAAGCACATTACCAAGCTTACACTGCGGCAGTGTCGAAAAAATTAACTAGAAATTAATCACGAAGCATTCCACCAACGCGGCGAACAGCGGTATCGGTGGTATTGAGTGCAATGTCGAGCAGTTTCCTTTTATGCAGAGCACTTCCATTACAAGATACTTTTTATCCCTGTTGCCGGATGAACGGGCTTATATGGGATCTTTGGCAGGAGGAAGTAAATTCCCTAGACTTTTTCTGGTGAAACATTCTAGGGACTTTAAGCGGGCAAAAAGAGCAAAAAGCTCTTTATAGATTACTTAAAGCAGATTGTATAATAACCCAATTATTTTTAATTTAGTAGCTCTAGCGCGCCTTAAGATGCAAAATTAAAACAGACCATCGGTATAGTCATGTCTGCATACCGAAAATTGTCAGACTGGCACCATGTTCAAGATCTATGACCTTAAATACATAACCATTTTCCTTGAGTTCTTTTTTTTAAGTGGTATTCCTGAGAGTTATATGCGAGCGAAAATAATAATAAGGTACTTTTATGGCACTGACGCTTCGCGCCGAGCAGCAATAGCGAATAATCTAGGTAGTATCTCGTACCGAGTCGAGTATTCCAGTGAATACGCGCTTACGACGCATCTCCTCTTGCAGTTCTTCCATGCGTGCCTATTCCATCACCTGGATCACGTGAAAAAAAAAAAAACGTACCTGTAAAAGAAGCCATCAAGTGTCCGTAATTCCTTTGCCTGTATAGCCTACGAGGTATATCTTCTAAATTTGGAGCACTATACTTTCAAAACTTCATCTCACAAATTTTCAAACACGCTAATAAGTTCCCTTCTAAACTAGGCAAAATACAGCATCTTGTTCTTGGAGTCTCTCGCTGACATAGAAGATAAGAAGCAATGAATGTCGTTCACTTTTGCATTGGCGTCAAATTGAAAAAGTGCTAGTGACGGAGTACCAGTTGACATTTGTGCAAGCAAAAAAAAAAAGCCACGCGGTACACAATCCTCGGGTAATGAGACTCAGCGTAGTGATTTAATGACGTATCATTGTTAAGTGCAGCACTATTAATGCAGGAGGAGTCTTATTACTATCGACTGGCAGAGTTCGGCATATATTTTCCGAGAAATTGTGGTAACAGGCGGCGCCCGCGATCTTTGGGTGCTTCGTTATTTCTACGTCAAACTGCACTGTCAATTTGACCTCAAAGTACAAGTAGCTGGGGCACGAATAAATGGCAGTGAGTAAGCGCACTGAAAATATCTCATTTTTTTCCAATGCACTTTTTTTCATTTGCTCATCTTCCATTATGGGTACGTTATCGGCGACTTGGCATTTTATGCTAATCCGAGTATGGCCGCAGGGGCCATTCGAAAAATTCAACGCTTTCATGTTAAACTTTGCGACCAGTGAAACAATATTAGTGTTAAACACTTTGTCACTATTCCGCACTTCCGGCATCATTAGGGCGCAATTACTCTTTATTTCCAGACTTCCCTTGCGAGGCTATTCGATTGTCACTGAACACATGGGAACGCACGCAATTGATGGGTTCTTCTTAACATCTGAATGTGGAATGCCATCCTAATTTTGTATACTTTTTGGATTCTTCGCGGTCATTCACTAGACGCTGAGCGCGCTGATAGGATAATTGCGAAGCATGCAGGCACGGATGAACTAACACAAGCTTCTCAATAAGACGAGACGCAAGTTGAGAAAGAAAAAATTGAGCTAATCTGTCTCCACGATTTCATACCTTTTGTACCGTTGTGCCCCAGTTTGTGTCTATTGACCTAGAAGAACGAAACTGCTTCAGAAAGAAAGCGGAGTGCAGGCTGGGTTGGGGGGGGGGGGGGGGGCGCTTGAGGAGGAGCCAATAAACGGTATATAATGGTGAAAGTAAAAAGCAGCTACGCCCACCACCGCTGCGCAACTCGAAATGTAGGCTTTGATGTAGCCCGAAAGAGCACACGTACACGAGAAGGCACATAAGGACACCAGTGCCTTCTCATGTCTGTGTGCCCTTTCGCGCTACATCGAAGCCGTTGAAATTATTCCCCGACAAGGCACATTGCTAGCCTCGTCGACATGTAGGCAAAGTCAGTATTTCACAAGCGTCCCGTGAGGGCATAGCTTTCGGTGTGTTCTCCTTAGTGCTCACTAATGGGGCTGTGAATTTTGAGACAAATGTTGTTTTTAAACGTAGCAACCAGTTCACACAATAAAAAACGGGCATCTAACAGGTTCGAAAAATGGCAAAAGCCATGCGAAAGTCATTAGTTTTTCTCCGCTGCTCCGTTTTCTCGACTCATTCCAAATAATTCTTCACAAATTAGGTGAGCTGAGCTCTGTCTGCCTATGAGTTCTGCCTAGTGTTCTTAATCACGCTTTTTTAAAAGTAATTCGGATTCCGCAACTTCAGACGAATGAAAATTTGACACCTTGACGACGATTCCCCATAAATGCCCCCTCCCCCATCCTATTTCGTTTCTAATATATAGCACAGTAACAGGCAAACATGAGGGCTATATACAGGGAGCAATTTTACATTACCAAACAATCTTGTGAAAATTTGGGCAATACCCCAAATGTTGTACATACCCTGAAAGATATCGTTTTAGGGTGCATTGCCTTAGAGGGGCACATGAGTGTTATTAGGCTATAGGGACTCAATAAAAAATCACCATACAATCTTTTACCAATTTCTTACTGTTCAGTTAAAATTTGGCGACAGTTCTAGGAATAACCACTGCAGCTACGATCTTTCGTTGACATTCATGCCTTTTTTGCATATTCATGAATATTTCGGTATGCAAAAAATGAAGTGTAATTTTTAAGTAAAAATGTCATTCCTAGTGCTTAGAGGTTTATTCTATTGTTTCGTGAATATCATATTTTGAACTTCGAAGCGAACTGCTACGAAGTTGACAATAATGGGGCGTCCACCGATCGAAATGGCTCCCCATTTGTGTCAGTGGTTTTACCGCGAAAGCTACTTGGCTAGCCCTTGCAAAAACGGATTTAGACGGTCTATAGACTGTCAATATTCATCTATGTAAGAGAGGTTAGCGGCAACGCGTGCTGGCCGGGCGCCCTCGAATTCTGTGTCCGGAAAACACGTGAACTCTCCACCGGATCTGATCGACAACGGCGCCCGCAGCACCTTGTATCAGCGGTTAAGGTCACTACATCCGCGAATCATGCGAGGGGGATCTTCGCAGAAGAAGGGCAAGCTCTGACTCAAAGGGAGTGCGACATTTTCCGCCGTATCAGTTGGCTGAAGAAAATAAGAAAATGTTTTTTGGGACTTCACTTAAGTAATTAAGAACAAAATAGCATAGGCCTTTGTGGAAGTTGTGTCGCATCAGCATGCATAGCCGCAGTGAGTTTGATGTCGACATCGTATGAAGACTCGTCCTCGCAGCGTTCCTTCGTAGACGAGCGTAAATTGAAACCTGTGTGCTCCACACCGAAGTTACAAAATTCGGGAACGGCTCGCAAAGGCCGACGCGGGGAACCTACTCGGCAAAGTAACATTATGCGTTGGACCACCGCCCACGATTGTTCGAAACATTGACGTGTCCGATGGACGAGTGTAAAGCATAGCATAGCCACGTATGGCGTCACTCAGGCAAAAACATGTACGTATAGCACAGCCATGTATAGTATAATACAGCAAGGAGGAGGGAAAGGGAAGTGAGGGCGAAGAGGAGTGATCTGAGGGTGAGGAGGATGGAAATGAGGAGATGGTAAGGTAAAGCATAGCATAGCCAGCATAGAGCAGCAGAGTCATGTGTAGTTTAGTAAAGCAAACGGTAGGAAAAGGGTAGTGAAATTATGGAAGGATGTTAAGGTGAGAGGAAGGGGAGGTCAAAGGATAGCACAGACGTGTACTGTAAAGTAGTAGCAGGGGGTGAAACGGGAAGCGAGGATGAGCAGGAGAGATGCGAGGGTGATGAGCAAGGAAAGGAGTGAGGAGGAGGGTAAAGCTTAGCAATAGCCAGTACGTCTTGAAATAACACAAAATGACTTCGCAACCGGCGCGAAGAAATTTATTAACAGCCGGCATCGCCCCGGCTCAAGCATTTCTCATCCACGTGTGTATCAACCTTTCTTAGTTACTTTGGCACGACGCTTCATGCATACCATAGGCCCCTCACATATTCTTTATGCCTTCTCTCAATTAGGTGCGTAAGGTACAATGCCATTTTCTTCAACAATTGTTTTTACGAAGCGGACTCCACGTTTTTCTTAATACACTTGTGCTTCAGAAACTGTAGAAATTTCTTCAGAAGTGAATAGATTCTTACTTTCACAACATATCTTCTGCGAACACGTCAATCTAAATCTGCAGCGCAAGAACCTGAAGCTTACTTACGTTGACATCCGTTCATAAAAGCTCCGTCATTAAAATAGCTGTATTCCATGCACAGTAGCAGCAAGTACATGTTATACAAAAACTAAATGTCATAAATGACGTTTTGAATGATTCAGAGTTTTAAAGCGCTATGGGCCCTTGCGTAGCGCGATTTCCCTGTGATCACGCCGATAAAGCTGTGCGTTCATTACTGAAGCCGTTTTTTCACTATACAAAGAAAATCGAAATGACGGGTTCATTGCCAAATTCAAGAGACGAAATAGCCACGTTGGTTTGTAGCGTTAGCTACACTGGCCTAGCCGGAGCCGATTTCGCGTGGATCCCCATGAGCCGTGCTGCGCATGCGCGAGGATCACCGGATCTGGCTCACCGGAGCCGGCATCTCACGCGCTCTCCGCCACCGCCGCACGCTACTCGCCGCTGCTGGTCTGCGCTTTCGGGAGGAGTAGCGTCGTAGCCGCGGCAGACACACTGGCGCCAGCGCGCACGCAGCTATTCGCCTTCGCTGTGCAGTCACCGTCCGACACTGCGCTAAAGCCGCTTGATAGCGCCTCTGACTGGTGTTTGCAGGTGCGTAACGCCATGACGAAGGAGAGTGCAAATACTGCTCAACGGCGCATAAGAGCGGAGAAGCTTATCTCATCGGATCCAGAAGTAGTTGCCTGGCAATTAGCGGTTCAGCGTACGAAGAATGAACAGAAGAAGGCTAATAATCCTAGACAATCTGTACAGCTAAGAATAATCAGCTAACATTTGCTAACGCTACGTATATCCTGGCATAGCCGACTAAGCCAGCTGCAAATTTTTAAAAATAAATTCAAAAAGGCAATGTATGAACGTCATATTTAACGTTCCTGTGAAAGTTATTTTTTTAATAATAATACATTGTTCCGGACAAATGAGGCTTCCCACCGCCAATTAATCTACAACCCAGTGCACGGCCCGCAAGTGAACAAAGGGTAGGGGCTAAAAATGTTCGTCACTTTGATTTCGAGACTATTATTTCAATGCATTGCGCTGTTTACGTCGTCTTAAAGAGACACGGACTGAAACTTTGCGGGCGGTGTTTTGTAGCAAGAACAAGGGTTTAACTGCCAAAATGACGAATACAACAAAGTTATTTGAAAAAAAAAATGACGAGAAACATCCTTTTTCAGAGATTTTCGGTGCTGCCTAGCGCCCTAGCGGCCCGCCGGTAGCAGCTGTCAAACGGTCGTGACATATCGCGCGCCCGCGGCCGCAGCAGCCGCGAGGGCGGCGGTGCCTGTTCATTGCTGCCGGCGCTACTCTCTTGCAATTGCTGGCGCTTCTGAAACGTCGCGTACGCTTATCTCTTTGTATGACGCATGCTTCCCGCTGTCGGTCTTCGGTTTTGAAGCGTTCGTCGCGGCGGAAGGAAATGCCACGTTACTGCTGCGCTGAGGCTTTCATAACAGCATCATCGGATGCCTCACACCGTCGCATACGTTTCCTAGAGATGACATGCGGTGTAGTGACTTCGGATACGTCGATGCAACCGTCACGAAAAGCCCTGGACACATTTAAAAATTTACTTCATTTGCTAGCTCGGAACATTCCACCGCTTCACTTAGCTGCGTCTGAAAAAGTCACAGCTTAACCACAAGGGCGAAGCAATGAATGCGGTAGCAACAATGTATTGTTATATACGAAGTGAGGCTGGCCAGTTAACTCTTTGTTTTGCATTCAGATCTCGCGTAACTCTAGAGGAACGCTTGTGGAAAAAGCATAAGGCTGCTCCAGGGAGAGATGCTCTTTCCGCGCAGTCTCTATGCGTTGAGAGCGCAGCTCGTAGAATGCGGTATACGACCGCTGATGGCTGCCGCTCAATGTTGCTGTGTTCAAGACAGGCTCAATGTTGCTGTGTTCAAGCAACATTCATCTCTGCTGCGAAGGCAGGCCTCCCTAGCAGGGTGATGTTATTTCATGCTCCCTCCGAGTGACGGAGATGGGCCGGCTCGTTTGATCTCTGCTTCAGCCGTGTTCATCGGCTCCGCTCGCACTTTCACCCGCGGTAGAACATACGACGCGTAGGAGGATGTTATCGATTCGGACTTTATACGGGACATGACGGCGACGGAAAAAACAACCCTCGAGAGTGTCCATGTAATTGCTATCGCAATAAAAGAGACAGCAGAAAAAGCATGGGACAGTGGTGCCATCAAGCTGTAATGCGCGCAAACGAGGCTTGCTTTCGAATATTCCGTGCTCTCCAGCGTGACGAAGCCAACCAATTTAGATTAATTCAACCTGTAAATATTTTGTAGTAGCGTGGGTGTGACAGTAGCTACCGTATGCACAGAGCTACGAAACGGCTGAGAAGTTCCACACATGCGATGCCTCGTCTCGCAGAAACGAACTGCGCAGTGGCCGCACGCCAGGGGCGTAGCCAAGGGGGGGGGGGTTGGGGGGGGTTAAATCCCCCCCCGAAATTTTTCAGTTTTGCTTGCGTATATATACACGCACACATACAAACGCACGCACGTACATACATAAACTATGGTTGACCCCCCCCCCCCCCGAAAAAATTTCTGGCTACGCCCCTGCCGCACGCCGACCGCATGGGTAAACACCGAACGACGACCTACGTGCCTCAATTCAGCAGTTATTGCTGCATTTCTGCTTCAACGAAGCTGATGTAACAACAAAATTTTACATCATCCGTAAGTAGCACTGATAGGTGGGCGATTTGATAAGGATTCATGATTATGAAACGGCGCAACGAAACGACACGCAAAACTGACGATGAAAAGACGCCGGACGCTTGTCATCGTGTCTTCTGCATTGTCAGCGTTGAGTGTCTTTTCTTTGCGCCGTTTATACTCATGAATCCTCCGTAACACTAATTTATCTACCGCCTTCCGCTGCACGTTGGGCTATGTTGCTGCCTGGCTGGCACGTCCGCGGCTTCAAGCTGCTCTTCGTCTCTTGGCAAGGAGGCTCGTAAATGTAAGCATTTATATTTCTTGGCAAGGTGAAATGGTCTGCATCGTCACACGTGATTCATCGCTGGTAGAGGTACCACAACATGAACTCATACTGGGTTAGCTACTGTGACAGCGTGGGAACTTTCGAAAGGTCGGCGGCGGCCAGGCCGGCTGTAGCTCGATGAGGGCAGTCATGACGTCACGGCTTCCGACTCGCGTTGGCGAGTGGCTTGGTGAACGCTCAGAAAAATGTTGAAAATAATACACCGGCTGAAAAGTTTGATAAGCGACTTCTATTGGATGTAATCACACACTGAAGAAGCATTTTCAGCATTCCCAAACGATTTTTAAGATTTTGCTTTAGTATCCCTTTAACAGCGAGACTCATTGCGCGTTCGCACAACCTCATGATACCAGCTAACCCCATAAATAGTCTCAATCTTTCATGCGAAAGTGAAACACTGGTGTAAACTCTGTGTGTCGTTGCAAACTCGTTGACGCCACCGGCCTGGCGCATGGCCGTTCGCGTGCGGCGACCGCGCTCCTCAGAAGAGGTCCGCAGCATATTTGTTATCCATCGCCCTATATCAAGCAGAGGCGCATTTCTTTCAAGCATGACGTAGCTGCCTCCCTGTAGCATTCTTACCACCTCTTTTTGTTTGATTTGTTTGGCAGCGTAGCCCTGGGTGCGACACGCTTATCAGATTTCCGTATCATCGTCCGTGAGTCCTTCATTAGCGACGAAATGTGGGTCGGACCTCCAGAATAATGCATTCCAACTCGGCGGCCCATACTGGCCGCGTATTGACACCTTTCCGATACAAAGGTAAACTGCGGAGCCTAATCCCATTATGCGCGCGCTTGGCGCCGGACGGCAGGTGCAGCATGATAACAACGCATGTTTGCGAGTCATAGTTTAGCAAAGACAGACTCGTACAAATATGCTGGGACCAAGAACGCGCGCGAGGAATCATGAAGCAGGGCACTCATCTCAGGGCGTTGTGTGGTGGGGTGGGGGAACCACAGCCCCGCCCCGAGCGGGCGATGGCCGCGGGCAGCTGGCATATGCACTGTTCCGTCGCGCCGCCCACGCCTTCTTTTTCGCTTGCCACCGTTGCGCTTTAAAAGGATTACCAGGTATACTACATATTCTAGAAAGAGCCAGCCAGACGAGTAGACAGCTTGAATATCTTGCAAAGCTGGATGAACCAGCAACGTGCCTTTTCATTGCCGGTCACTTGCACCTTTCGCTTTCTTCTCCCAACGACACTGCTGCTTACTCATTTAAGGGTAAAGTATTAGTCGTCACTGCTAAACGATCGAAAGGAATTATATGCCCGAAACATAAAATACGTAATGGACAATGAACGAGGAATAGCTTAGCTTTATTTATTTTATTATTATTTAAACTTTAAGCGTTACTGTACGTAATTTCGGGAGGCCTGTACACTTTAAACAAATTTACGATGAGACACGTATTGTGCGCTATTCAGCGCCTAAGTGTGCAACGTAATACATAGGTGTTCCCAGCAGTGTTGTCCTCTACTGCACAAAACGAATGTTCAGCAAGGAAATAGCCGGAAGTGTGTTGTATTTGTGAACGAAGTTTGATCGCGCACATCTCGAAATCAAAGCCACCATCCGAATTCATTTTTAGTAGATATACCTCCCTATCTCAGGCTGCGAAAGTCTCTATATTGCAATATGTCTCTTAAAGGGCCCCTCACCAGGCCACATAGCAAATTTTAGTTAGACTCTGGAAATTGCTGTTTGCCGTATGAAGAGCATTATCCCGCAAGAGTTGTACAGCGGAAGCTGTTATGAGGTCATTTCAACGGACGTTTTTCGCGCCGTAGTTGTCCGCCGCCGCCGCCGCCGATGTCCGTAACCACTATCGTTCGAAATAAGAAAAAAAAAACGAAATAAGGAAAAATTTCCAGGTGGAACGGGGTTCGAACCTGAGCCCTCTGCGTGGGAGCCCAGTGCTGTACCTCAGAGCCATGCCGGTGCCTGGAACTGCCTTGCAAGAAGACGCTATACAGGCTTCATGTCCGGAAGGAACCACATTAACATATGTACTTTAGTGTGGTAGAAGAGTGAAATAACAACCACGCACCACACAACGCGAATTCTGTAACCAGGCGTCACACAATGCGAATTACACGAGTGGGTTGTTGAATGCTTCCAACCCATTACATAGGGCTCTGTCATTATTCTTCATCGTCATCAGGCACAACACCAACAAAGTGCGCATAATGCCCTTACATGTCTTTAGCGGGAACCACGGCTCTCTGATGAATGACGACAAATGGCATAGTGGCTGCTTCCCTACTTCACAGAAATTATGATGATTTATAGCTTAGTGGGTTCCTCGCAAGTGCACTTGCATTGGTTGCCAAGGAAACCCATAAGCCCATCATCCATTTCCTCAGGGCCTCAATAAAGTTCTTCCCCCCCTCTCTCTGTCTCTCTTTCTCACGTCAACGTATGTTATATTGCATGGTGGGGAGAGTGAAATAGCGACCGGGCGTCACACAATGCGAATTACGTAACTGGTGAGCCGTTTAAAGCTTCCAACCCATTACAAGGGTTGAGCCACAATTCTTCATCGTCATCAGTCGTCACGTAAACAAAGTGCACATAATGTCTTACATATGTTTAGCTGGAACCTCGCTTCTGCGCACAATGACGAATAATGGCGTTGTAGGTGCTTCCCAACTTCACAATTATTGGTGATTATGGCGTAGTGGGTACCTTGCTAGCGTACTTGTATTAGTCGCCCCAAGAGAGTTTACAACGGGCTCTAGAAATGCCGCCTCTTCCAGCTTTCGCTGTGACTGTGCTGCGCTTTCCGCGCAGGCCTGGCGTTTTTTTTTTTTGTTTCAAATCGGTTCATTACGAGCTGAGAAAAACAATAATTTGTAGCGGCGCGAAACCATCGATGCGAGGAGGCGAGCAGCAACCGCTTGCCACTCGCCCCGTGTACGTATAGCCTTCGCAAGCCAAGTCCCTTCCCTGCCCCCTTCGGCAGCGGAGCCGGAGAATCAATTGACGCAAACGCATTTACACCAAAGCGCGCCGCGACGCTAGTTTTGAATTCTTCGAAAGTTCCGTTGTAGCATGAAGCGTGTGTTGAGAGCGGGCACCAGGCTGGCCGTGCAGGCAGGCTATGCTTGGCGGACACCTGCAAGTCTCCCGTTGTGGTTGGCGGGTCATTGTTCGCTCTTGAGACTTATCGGAGTAGTCATTATGTCAGCCGTGCTCCGCCGCCGCCATATAGGAGCCCGTCCTAGTCGCCGGTCTGGATATGAAGTTTCGGGATGTTCCGTTACATCAAGCGAACTTTTGCCGGTGTGTGCAGTTTTTGCGGTGTTTGCGTGTTGCGCGTTCTTGCCGCCGTGGTGGTTAACGGCACGCACCATTCGTACATCATGCAACGGTGCACGGATACTTCAAGACCGGCCGAGTTCCGCAAGATTCTTCCAAGTTCCAAAAAACTAAAGGTGAGCATGCGGCTTGCGTTCGCAAGCCACACATATACGAGTTGCAGTTGGACAACACAGTTATTGTTTTTTTAAATATGGCTGAATCGTGAAGAGCACGATGTTGCACTTAATATCACTGTTCCTCGAAGCAGTAAAATTAAAGCACTTGAGACTCATAGTTTAACTTTAGTGTCTATGACAGGATTGCTTGATGGAAGCGCGTTTTGCTTTTTTTGCCTGTTTATCACTCGAGCGTCGTTTAAATACGCGTTTCTGAGACTCAATAGGCAGTTTTAGAATAGCGTACGCAAAGCTTTGCGTTGGCCTTTCCCGCAACTGCGCATGCGTCGTACCTAACCGCTATGTGGGCTCTCCGTAAGTAACGGAAATAGCGGGCCGCAAACGCTAACTTAGCGTACGCTATTCTAAAACTGCCTAATGTATCGCAGCTTGCACTGAGCCGAGACGACGAAACTACCGTTTGCCTCATGCAACTGCGTAATTTGTATCGTTGGAATTCATAGTTTTCAATTGCTTTATTGCAGGACGGAAATGTTTTCGGAGTATTCGAGAAGGTATAGAAATGATGCGTTTGCCCAGGGGAGGGATTAACAGCTGTAGAATCAGCTCTCTGCGAAGTCTCGATCCGCAACTCAAGTGGATCAGCTTTCTATCCTTGCCCCCAGTGCTTCGTCTCGGTGCGTGAATGTGCTATGCACTTACGCTGAAGAAGTACTCTGCGTCTTTATGTATTGTCTCCGTAAATACCTATGGAAAAACCACTCTTAGAATTCATGTGTAGGCATGAGACATGTCCTATATGCAGAATTTTATTGTTTGTCTTTATCACAATGAAGTGTTCAGTGTACCCGACATGACGTCCTCTCCTTCAGTGGCGTTTATTTAGCTAGGGATTGTATTCGCGGTAAAGAAAAGCTGCGTATAGGCTTATTATTTCACCTGGTCGTTGAGTAATACGCTTTTATTCGAACGTTAAGTGCTGCTGCAAAAACTGACCATTGACTGCATCCCGTGGCCACGAACTAACTCTCAAGTAGTGTTCAAATACCATAAATGTGTATTGCTCTTTTTAGTGCAATGTACTACTACTACTCTGTTAAATCAGCTACATTTTTGGTTTGTGTATGTAGAGAAGGTGTCCAGCATTCCATATATATTTGTGCAACATCTCAGCAAATATGTAACTGGTTGCTTTGTGTTTTCGTATCAGTACAACGTCTAATACGTAGATCATTGCATTATTACTTTACATTTAGGTAGTTTAGCGCTTCTTTATGCTTTTGCCATGCACTGACATTTCTTTAACTTCATGATTATCTCTCATGAGAGGCCCCTCTGCACTTTGGTCGGTATTACACCAAATGAAAATCGTGCTCTTTATATGTGTATACGACAAATGGCCTACGCATTTCAATGTGTTCGATTTTTTTTAATTTCTAAACCTTACAATGAACTTTTCAGGTTGTTTAGTCATGCACGCGCTGTGAATTCTTCCCATCTGTTTCTTCTCCTGTCGTGCCCAATTACATGCAAATCTTGAGTTTAGGAAACAGAGCAATAAATTACACCATTTCCCGCTAAAGGGGACCATAGAGGCGATGCAAAGGTTCGGAGCACTTGCACGATCGTGTTCCGTTGCCGTTCTTTGGGCATGCTACCGACCTCGCGTCGTGGAACGCGAAGAGGAACGTTAAGCGCGTCTTGTCTTCCCTTAGCCTGGCCGTTAATTCTCGCAGGGCGAGCGGAGAACGCAGGTCGGCAGGCGTGCGAGAGGAGGGCAGCGTAGGAGAGGAGAGAGAGTGGGGCAGCGCAGAAGTGGAGAGAGAGGGGGAGGGGACCGCGCATGCGCTGGTGCTCATCGCGGCGTTGCGCAGGAGAGGATTTCGGCATGTCTAGCCCGCGTTTCAGAGGAAGAGTGGAAGGGGCAGGGGAGAAGGTGAAGGTGGAGAGGGGGAGGGAGAGAGCGAGTGGAGAGGGTATGCGCATGGCGCAGTAAGGGGCGGTCACGCCGCACACGACCACCACCACCACCGGATGAACTCCGCCATAAGATACTTCGCATCTGAAAGAGGTCACAGAAATGTTATGGGTGATTTCATCCTTTATGCTCTAGCACATGCTGGCTGCGGGCAAACACGATGCGTGTCCAGGCATAGCACGCGCGCGAGTGCACGTGAGAGAAAAAAAGAAAGAAGCCGGCCCGTGGCGTGAGAGAGGAGAAAAGCAAGCAAGCGCAAAAAAAGAAAACTGTGCGCGTCATGCGAGGAGTGGAAGAAAAAGCAAGCGTGGAAAAAAAAGAAAGAAAAAGGCGAGTTTTAGTGAGAGGGAGAGGGTGGCGAGAAGCGAAGCGGCTGTTGTTACTGTTGCCCCGAGCGACGCAAGCGACGTAATCACTACGTCATCGCCGCCATTCCCAGCGGCCTTCCGCAAGAGCCGTAACTCAATGGGGCTCTGGCGCTCTCAACTGCTACGGTCGGCGGAGCGTTGAATTTCGCGTCCCTATGGAGGGTATACGAGAGACCCACCCTTGGAGCCGCGCGAAGCCTCCGCGGGCCGGCGTGGGGCGCACGCTTTGTTGGCACGGAGGCGGGCCCGGCATGCACCAGCGGCTGCCTTAATTTTGAATCGCCATCGACCCTAGGCGCCAATTTTACCTTCAGGCACTGCCACCTTTTAAGCGGCCGCTAAAACTAGCAAATATATTCAAGATGTTGTCGGTGACGTAATCATGACGTAATTCTTTGGAACACCGGAGCGGCAGTTTTTCCGGGTATTTTTTACACGTCATGCACATGCATGGTCACGTGCGCACGACGTGCCCGAGCCAGCCCGAGCACGCGAGCAGCGTCGTACGGCCACTACCTATTTTTTATGTAGCGGCCGTGGGCGTTGTGTCGGTGTTTTCTGTGGTGTCCTGCCTGTTTCTGCGAGACGGGCGTGAAAGCTGCGACATTTGCACGCGCGCGAGACTAGCGGTACCAAGAGCTAGTGCCGCATTTGCGGTTACTTGGACGCGGTAGAATAAATGAGCATATTAAGTGCTCGAATGCGTCAGAATATTACTTTCGTTTCCAGGGCTGGCGTCTGCTCGATGGGCTAACCGCGGGGACATCAACGCATGCGAAACGGAGGCACAAACCTCCGCATCTCGACACAATTCACGAAAAAAAACGAAGACGCACAAATTCCCTTTGTGTGCCTCATTAATTCTCTCAAGTTTTATTATTCTATTCAAGCAACAAGTTACACAAGCTACACATGTCGTGTCAAATAATTATCGCAGTGCCACGTGCTGCTGTTGGAGTCGTCAGAGCACAGTCGTCTACGTCGTGGACCGACGTCACAGCACTACCGTCTACGTAGGGGCATGCCATCGTGTACGTCATGCCCTCAATTTCTGGGCGCGCGCCCGCGAGAGGAAGGGCAAGCAGCGTTTAGCTTGAAATTTGGGCAATTTCCGCGGCACGTAGCGTTGCAAATTTTGGGAGACGTTTTCGTGAACGCCCAGCGTATACATTGCGCTCGTCAGCTCAAAATTGTCAAACGTGGTGAGGGGCCCTTTAAAGAATAAATGAAAAATTGGTTGACCTGAAATAATTAGACAATTATGTTTTTTTAGCGGCGAAGCTCCATTGGGTGTGGGTCTGTCCTTCCTCTGTAGTATGTAGTAGTACTAGTAGTAGGTAGCCACCTCTAGTTCTTGGAGTGTTCACTAGATGGTGCTGTCGTAGCCACCTCTAGTTCTCAGAAAGATCCCTAGATGGCGTGGAGGCGCTCGCTGCGTTGCCGATGCGCGCTCAAGCCCCCCCTTCCCCCCTCTCTCGCCTCGCGATGCCAACGCTTCGCGCTCGCTGCGTTGAAGGTGCAGGCTCTAGTCCCCCCCCCCCCCCAATCTCTAGCCTCGCGAGGCCGACGCGGGCAGCATCTGGCTATGCGAGTTTCTTGATGGGAAAAAACAGACTGCTCGCGCTGCACAACCGTGCACTGACCACCCCGTATATATAGGCACTGGATTTTCGACCTCCAAGGTAGCTGCCTAGTGTGAGATTTCTCATGTGCGTGATTAAACAATAAAAATTCACAGGTACACGTAAAATTAATTGAGCTGCAAGTCGCCATGGCTCTCATCGACCCTTTAATATAAACGCGCCCAATCTCACATCGTTGATGATGTACTGGGCAGAATTCACGGAAGATTCACATATGTGGCGTGTCATTGGTGGAAGGCAATCGTTCCATTTAGTGCGGCGACGTACGCTAGGGGGACCGTTGTAATAAAATCCGCTCGCTCTTGGCGCGCTTTCACTTTCGCTCGGAGTATTCACGGTTTACCGATGATTCCCTCCGGAGCTTCGCCCCACTCATCATCATTCACCCCGTGGATATGCTCGTGGATTTTTTTCTTGAAATAAACTCCACCAACGTGGCGTGTAATCGAGCATAAAGCTGGAGCTACGATGCGATATGTACCAGCAGGCAACGTTCCAAATTTTTATATCGTCTAAATAATACCGTTTGCATATATTGCGGCGGAGTGTTTACGATGAAGACCAACCCACGCCTTGTCACAGTCAACTTTGCTACTGCATAAATAATTTTGTTCCCTCTTACTTACCATGTCTAAATTAGGGGTCCCATAAATAATTCTACTAATGAGCGCTTAGAAATGAAAAACTGAATACCCTCATACGAAAGGCCATGGAAAGACTGCATAGGGATCTCTAACCTGCTTCCACACAGCCACTACTACGCTTAGGTCTACACACTACCTTGGACGGCGCTTGTGGAAGCACACAAAGTAACGAACTCGTTCGAGTTGAAACAGGACGGCGACACTTCGAAGATTAGGCTATCCTGAAGCCATACAACAATGTGATGGAGAAAGGCCCTATCCCAGCAACATTGGACAGTACACCTCGGCAGGCCCGCATCCCACGAAATATGCATGCTACCTACCATCTCGGAAGAAAATTCAGAATAGAGAAACTGCGGCAAGACTACTGCCGAAATCTGGACACAAGATACACCGATGCAGCAAAATATTCAGGAATCCCAGCTCATGCGGTGAGCGTAGTCGACAGCAAAGGAAAAGAGGAAACGGCAGGTAGCATCTTAACACGGAAATCGATACGGCTGAAGAAACAGCCATAGCCCTGGCCATCTCAACCTGTGCTCAGGAAGCAATAATACTAAACGATTCACAAGCAGCTTGTCCAAATTTTCTGAAAGGAAGAATTTCCAGGCTAGCCTGAGAAATACTCACAGCTACAGCAAAGAAGAGCCTACCAGAAACGTTCATCGTTTGGACTCCGGGCCACGAGTCCCTGATGGGAAATGAGGCAAACCGGACGCTTCCGCCGCGAGCTCATGTTTACCGGGCATTCCCACAGGATGCACATAGAGGAAATATGATGTACCCAATAAGTACAGCGACATCATGCAACACTACAGGCTAGGCCGAAGAACTTATCCGCCACCTCACCCCAGCCTAACTAGGGAAGAGGCAGTAACCCCCAGGAAGTAACAAACACTTATGTTCACGGTATATTACTTCACCGTATCTCACCGACTGAGCACTCTTACATCTGCAAGTACTGTGATGTCCGGACACTCTATGCCATACGGTATAGAGATAGCATACAAACCGTAGGGTTTTTGTATGCATAAACTAACCGAAGAGCAGTGGGAGGCCAAGCTATCGGACCCAGAGCTGAAGAATCAGCGAAGGCCTGGTTCAACGGGCACAGAGATATGGCGAAGGCCCGCGGCTACCTGGTAAAGCAGGCCGCCCACCTTGGGCGCACAAGTGCGCTTGCTCAAAATAAACGTTTATTCTCTCTCTCTCTCTCTCTTAGCTTTCCACTAATGAGGTCTCGAAAACGCCACGTTAGGTGCCTGTTCTTTACCACGTGCGGTTGAAACCTATACCGCACTTCTTAATTATAGTTTCAACTGAAAATATCTACAGGCTCAATCGTGAAGATCATCTGGCCTCCTTCGTGCAGCTGTATAGTTGCAGCTTACGGTGCAAAAGAAAGTAAGCGTTAATGAGAAGTGATGGGCACGTTACGTTAGTACTGGCTTGTCCAGTTTTCGCTATTAGAACCAGACACTGTCATGCTCATGCTCGCTTCACTAGGCATAATGATCGCGCTCACTGGAGTGCTCCTAAATTTGCACTTGTTTTACGCCCGTCCCTGCAGCTGCGTTATCGCGAGCATTGCGCGCGTGGATGGTTAAAAACGGCTTTCAATGGCGGGCATTGATCATAGAGCTAGCGCGTCTTAGGGACCGTGTTAGAGTATGGAAAACTATCAAAAAGACATGGGCATCCATTATTTGTGCACTACATAAAAATTGCACTGTGCCGACTGGAAGTATGTGACAGCAACAGCAAGAGGGGGGGGGGGGGGCGGCGGGGAAGTCACTTGCTAGAAGGCAGACATAGTTTAATTTTATGGTGCGAAAGCCCAAAGACCAATATGCTCAACTTTGTTAGAAAATTAGCCGGTGATTCCAGTCTGTTAAAGTGGCTGACCAACAAAGCTGTGCAAAGTCACCTATGGCTCTATTTAGAGTTCGTGACGAACCGGCCACCGCCGTGAATCAACCGTGTGATGTATACGAAGCGAAGGCGAGGCGAGACTGGCCGTTCTGTACGGCGTTGAGCTAAGGAAGAGGTGCCGGCAAAGAGGGTACACGTAAACCATTCGTCATACAGAAACGTGTGTCGCGCCCTTTAGCAGTCTCTTTAGGACGCATCGGTAGACAACAAGTTCCCACACACACTAGCCGGGAAGCAGCGCGTTAAACCCTTCCAGCGCGCGCGGCCGCTTCTTCCGTCGTCCCTCACGGCCGCAAATCTTAATCAAGTCGTTATCGAACCACAGTCTGTCGTACACGCTGCAGCTCGAGGCCGAAATGGTGATCAAAAACGTCGCTTGGAATGTGGCATACGCGCTCTTGAACTCTTCCTCCCCCACGTACCCCCAAAGCGCTTCGCGGCATTCAGTGGCTAGCAATTTCTATTAGTACAGTTTAGCCTCGTTATAAGGACCACCGATACAGCGAATTATGAGTTACATCTATGGCTCCGTGCTTTCTGAGTTTATTTTTCTTGAAATTCGGGGGTTTCTTTCGGATTTTATTTTTTGGGAGGCAAGTCGGCGTTATTGGAGTTTATTTCACGTAAAACTCTAACGTTCTGACATTCGTTTATTGTTTCATTTCGCATAATGAGTTGTTGCAATTTGTTCTTAGCTTTATTTCCAATGAAAATGTGTTGAATTGCTACTGATAATGCTGTTTATCCATCCACCGTATGCTTCGCCCTTCCCAAGGTTTCACGTTAGTGGAGCTCAAACATCCTTTCCTACATGCTTCACCCCTCCCCATGTGTTTTTAAGAGAATCTGTCGTATATACGTCCTAGCCAAATTTGATGATAGGCTGAGTGGCTACGCAGACATTCTCCACAAAAACAATATTTAGGGTAACTTTACGCCTTGCCTACAATATCCTGATTGATTTTTTTTGTTGGCTGACATAGATGGTACAGTAGTTTCAAACCGGGTGTCGGGACGAAATGTTTTTGTTTCGGTTTTAGTTTCGTTCCACTGTAAAAAGTTCCGTTCCGTTTCTGTTCCGGAACGATTAAAAAAATTTCCGTAACGGTTCGTAACGGCTTTTCTTGTATGCAAAATTTGAAGTTAATGTAATCATAAAAAAACATTGGATTGTGATACAGTTACTTGCCCTCCTCTTAAGAAAGTGGGACAGGGGTAAAACACGTTCTTCCCATGTTCTTCAGAGGAGCGGAAGTAACCGTACCCCGAATTCCATGCCAACTAGCGCAAACTAGTATACTCTCCAAAGTCATATTATTTACTTTTTAAAAAGTCCGTTACGATTTTTTTTTTGTGGGCTCAATGCTTTGTCTCAAGGGAGTGAGCTAGATCTCAGAAGCAGCACGTCATTGAGTCCACTCTCTGATGTACGAGACCGCTCTTCTCATAAAGAAATCGCCAGGCCTGCGCGGAACACGCAGCACACTTACGGAACATGCAGCACAGCGAAAGCTGGAAGATCGGCCTTTCTAGAGCCCGTTGTAGACTTTCTTGGGGCAACTAATAGAAGTTCACCTGCAAGGTACCCACTACGCCATAAATCATCCTAATGTTTCTGAAGTAGGGAAGCACTTACTATGCCATCTTTGAGCCTTTGTAACGGGTTGAAAGCATTGAACTACCGACTCGTTGCGCAATTCGCATTGTGCGACACCAGGTTGTTAGTTTACTTTTCTGCAACGCCACATTACATATGTTCACACAATTCCTTGCCCGATAAGACTCCTGTATAGAGCATTTTCGCGAAGGAGTTACAAGCACCAGCGTGGCACTGTGGTGGAATACTCGACTGCCAAGCAGAGGGCGCGGGTTAAAATCCCATCCGATCCCAGAAATTTATTTCTCCTTTAATTTCTTTCTTCTTTCACGCGATAGCGGTTACGGACACAGGCGGCGGCGGACAACTATGGCGCCAAAATCGGCTGTTGTGATCTCATAACAGCTCTCGCTGTAACGAACTTCAGCGCCGACAATGCCCTCTCCACACTTCTCTGCGTGTCAGGCGCGCAAAAGTCCACTTGCGTTAATATAAACATCTCTTTAATATAAACATCGTTGCCACTGTTCTCGTTTTTCGGACGATTTCAACATATCTTTGGATTTCCTGCCTGAGGTACGCGCTAATACTGTACCCTGAATATGCTTAATTGTTCACGTTTGCATGACCTCAGTTGTTCCGTATTGCCAAGTTTTCACGTGAACCGAAAAACGATTTAAAAATTTTAGTTTCACTCGGGAACCGAACAAATAGATAAAGTTTCGGTTACGTTTTTGTTCCGGTCAAAAATATCGTTTTTTTTTTTTTTCCGTTTTTAGTTTCTGGTTTTCGTTTCGTTTCCGACCACACTGGTTTCAACATGAAAGAGACCAGTAGTTAACCTCATGACTGGTTCTCATACTGCTCTCATCTCATATATAACACAACATTTATCAAAAGCCCATCAATGATTGAACAGTTTTTTACTTTAGATAGCCTGCAATTAAGAAACTGATTTTGCCGTACTGTACACACACATGTACTTGATGTCGTTAGCTCAAACTTCTCGGCACTATGAGAGCATCAGAATACGTTTCAGACGGCAGTGTTACTAACTTTACAGTTAAATACCCTACTCGGAATAAATGCCTACCAGGGGAAATATATATCACCGCGGTCCCTGATAACACTTCACTTAGAGCTAGAGATAACATGAAATAATTATTCTTCATAACATGGGCTATGCGCAGTGTGCTGTTCACACAATGCTGCTGATAGGGACTAGCAGCACATTTTATAATTTTTAAGGAGACACTGACAATTTCTCAAATGATTCGTCAATCTTTTGCTCAGTGCATTTCATTCACCTTTTTTTTTCTTGTGGACAATTATACAGCCCTCGCCTTGGAACAATGTTCTTTGGGCTGGCCAATAAACTATGCCAGTCATTCTTGCGTTTCCTGAAACCTGATCCTGAATAACAAATCATTGTAGATACCTCCAATGTATTGAAACAGCTCACAGTAGACAGTTGGGGCTAATGACAAATATTTATCATATTTGACTTTCTGCGACCTAAACGTGCATGTAAATTCACTGATAGTATGTTAACAATTGTTTAAGAAGTAGGCAGCATGTCTTTTCATGAGCGTGAACTTTTCCTCATATTCGGTAATTTGCGAATTTTTCGTTCTCGTCCCTGGAACATACTACCTTTTTATGTTTCTCATTAGAGTGCCGTATCAGTGCCGTTGGTCTGAAGACAATCATTTGTAGAGCAGTAGTGAACTTTCATGAACTCTGAAAATTTCGACAGCGTTGGATGCCACTCACTGCACATTTATTCGCGTGTAGTAAATGACTCATGCAGTTATAACGTTTTTTATGACATTTGTACTGTCGATCGCCCAATCCCAAGGATATTCCACTCGTAGCAACCGTCCCAAGCGTATTTTCCAGAAGC
>NC_051181.1:87138029-87161425 GCF_013339695.2 Rhipicephalus sanguineus | reverse complement strand
CCCTAGATTCGAATTTTGGTGGTGGCTATGCATATTGCTATGCCATTTTGGTATTTACCAATTCAGAGACGACCGTAGGTAGGAGATAGATAGATAGATAGATAGATAGAGATAGATAGAAGATAGATAGATAGATAGATAGATAGATAGATAGATTGGGAGATAGATAGATACTATGATAGATAGATAGATAGATAGATAGATAGATAGATAGATAGATCTAGATAGAAGATAGATAGATAGATAGATAGATAGATATTAGATAATAGATAGATAGATCGAGAATAGATAGATAGAAACGGTCAAAATTCCTTTCGTTCGCTGAGGAATGCTTGGCATTTCAAAGTGTGCGCACGCATGCCTGCGACGTCAAACCCATGACGAATATTTTACGTTATTCTAAATTTTTTACCAGAACAAATTCAGCAGATCCCACGCGTTGTGGCAATCGGTTTCACGCGAAGCAGTCAGCGAGTACTTACATGTTGTACTTTATGGCTTTGAGCCAAGCGTTACGAGGTGCATCGAGGTGTTTTTGTAAGTGTAGTAGCTCTGTGGACATCGTGGGCTTACCAGGAACGTCGACAACGCTGGCGTTTAAATCGTAACTTATGTTGCGACGTACGTAATGTCCGCCCTCACGTTACAATACATACGTCAGTATTATCGAAACTAAGTGCACTTTATGGGGCAAACATGTAAATATCATACGTATCTTTGGTTAATGTATTCCTCCGAGGTCCAGCAGTGCTTGAATATAGCTTGCTGTATCATGGGAATAAAAATGTAATGTTTATTAAACGGCTATAAAGCGGAGCCAACACTGAAACCACAAATGTTAATCTAATATGACGCCTGTATCATAGGAGTGCATATGTAGTGCCTATAAAATTAGATAGCCAGCACTGCAACCGCAATTTGCGTTTCCCCAAAATTACGCTTGCGTATGGTCTTTTTCCAAAGCAGTTTCGAGAGCTGGCATGGCTCTGTGGTAGAATACTTGATTGCCATGCAGAATCTTTGGGTTCGATTCCTGCTGGGACCCTGATATTTATTCTTTGCATTTGTCGGGTCAATGCTGTCGATGTCAGTTTTTCTTAACACTCTCACATTTAAATTGCCAATGTCTGTTGTCGCTATTCCTGGGTAGATATAACTTGGCAATCACCTGTGACGCATACCCGTACACCGCGGGCCCGTGGTAAACGGGTATGTGCCACACGTGTCTGGAGGAAAGGGTTAGACGACGTACGCGGCAAGATTTTCACGTTATTCATACCATGACACGACTGTCGTATTCGTCAAAATCCTCTAAACTCCCATGCCAATTTTGGTCTACACCAAAATAAGGAGGCGATCATGACAGCACCCAGACATAGGCGGCTAGATAGATAGATAGACAGATAGATAGGAACGCTCAAAGTGCCAAAGGTTCGCTAAGAAATGCTTCGCATTTAAGAAATCGGCAGATCCCACACGTTTGGGAATCGGTTTCATGTGAAGCAGTCAGAGAGTACTTATATGCTGTATTTTATGGCTTTGACCCAAGCGTTGCGAGGTGCATCGACGTGTTTTTGTAAGTGTAGTAGCTCTGTGCACATCGCGAGCCTACCAGGCACGTTGACAACACTGGGTTTAAATGGTAACTTATGGTGCGACGTGACGTCAGCCCTCACGTTAGAGTACACACGTCCCTATTGTGGAACCTTAGAGCACTTATGGTGCAATCATGTGAATATCACACGAAACTTTCGTTAATGTATTCCTTCGGGGTCGAGCAATGCTTCAATATAGCTTGCTGAATTATAGCAATGCAAATGTAATCTTTATTAGACTGCTGTATAAGCGGAGCCAACACTGGAACCACAGAGGTTAATCTGATATGACGCCTGTATTGTAGTAATACATATGTAGTGTTTATTGCTTTCTTGTAAAATCAGAGAGCCAGCGCCACAACCACAATTGACCTTGCACCGGCATTACGCCTGCATACGTTGTTTTTCCAAACCAGTTTATAGGCCTGTCCTGGTTCTGTGGTAGAATACCTGATTGCCACGCAGAATGTTTGGGTTCAATTCCTGCTAGGGTCTTGATTTTTATTCTTTCCATCAGTCGTGTCAACGCTACCGATGTGGGTTTTTCCTAACGCTCTCGCATTTAAATTACCTATGTCTGTTCTCGCCATTCCAGGGTAGAAATAAACTGTCAATCGCCTGTGGCTCATACCCGTACACTAAAATGGGGCTGCAAATTGCGGCACGGCATACACAAGAGTCGCAGGTACCAACGTGAGAGTAGCACCTACCTGCCTTAGACCGCTAGCGTTATTACAATGAAGAATTTTGCATGCTCACTTTATCATTGTGTCATAATTTTCTAGGGCGTAAAGTGAACGGAAAGTGGTTGCCCCGTGGTAAACGGGTATGTACCACAACGTGTCTGGAGGGAAAGGTTTGATGACGTACACGACAGGCTTTTCACGTTATGGATGTCATGACCGCACAGCCATTTTTGTGAAATCCTCTTGCGCTCCCACGTCAACTTTGGTCTGCACCAAGTTAAGGAGGCGATCATGAGAGCACCCAGACGTAGGCGGCTAGATATATAGATAGATTCGTAGACAGAAACGGTCAGAGTGCCAAAGGTTCGCTAAGAAATAAAAAGCACCGCATTCAAACTGGTTTCCCAACTCGGTACCTAAGGTGCTTGGTGAATTTTATACAATTCTGACGGTTTTACGAATAGCCTTCATGCAAACCGGAGCATGTCAACGCAAGCCAGCGTGAATTACAAACGCTGACCTTTAAGTCCTTCAATACACCATACAAATGAATGTGGCATCGGATAGGTGTTTCGAATACCTCACCAAGGACGAGCACGGCATGTCATGTACTTTGCTGTCATTGGTTTTGAAGGCGTGTACCTCTAGCGAGGTTGCATGCTTTACGCACTTAATCATTGTCATCATCATCACACGAATTTACTGTTTCAAAAAAAAAAGACCTCATATCTGTTGTAAATTTTCGATTTCTATTATGGTGGAATACAGTGGGGAAAAAAGATTTGTACACAGCTAATCATTTTGTTTCTATAGGAGAAGAGACTTTTATGACCTCGTGGCTTTTAAATTGCCCGAGCTAGTCTCTAAGTACGCTCTAAAGTAGTCTCTGAAGAGTGCTCTAAAGGGCGCTCTCTAAAGCGCAGCTCTAAAGTACTTATTCATTGCTTTTTTTCCGGCTGCTGTATCCTGCAGACGTCTTACATTAGCAGTTGGAGAACTGCATCAACCATGTTAACATGAATGGCTATGCATGCATTTGGTTTGGGATATTCATTTTATTCTAGAAAAGCATGGGAAATATTCTCTCTAGGTTTACGACAGAGAAGTATGCGTGCCTGACCACAAAGACAAAGCACGTTCTTAACAATGAGCGGAGTTTATTTTATCAGTGTTTCGGGGTACCGGTGCGCAGCGGGATCCAAAAAGGTATGCAGTTGACCGTACAGCGCGTCTGGCTTTGTCGACTGCTGCGGAAACGCACGCTGGCGAAAGGGCGAGGGATGGAAGTGTACGTCGACGCTCAGCCTAGAGCGTTCGCCTTCAATGCGGGAGGCACTGGGTTCGATTCTGAGTGTCTTAGGGCAGGTACTTGTTTTTCTCATGTGGAGAGAGGTGCGCCGGCCTGGCGCTCGTTGTCTGTAATCCGACTTGAGAAGGTTTGCTGTCGTTTTCGCTCTTTTTTTTTTCACTACCCTTTCCCCTACCCCGAAAAGCGCCGAGCCATGCTCCCTTATGGGTTGCAGATGTAAGCGTCTTTCATATCGTAGAATCCCTATTACTGAGGATAATTGAATAGATGTAGGGGCAGTCGCCGACCGAGGACATTGGCGCTGGTATGTCCCCGGTGTCTCGTGGAGAGAACGCGTACATGAAAAAAGTACAAGGTTTAGATGGTGATATTGTGATACTACTAAAATGGGGCTGCAAATTGCGTCACGGCATATACAAGGGTCGCAGGTACCAACGTGTGTATCAGAGTAGCACCTACCTGCCTTAGACCGCTAGCGTTATTACAATGAAGAATTTTGCATGCTCACTTTATCATTGTGTCATAATTTTCTAGGGCGTAAAGTGAACGGGAAAGTGGTTGCCCGTTGAAGATTGAGGACATGCTAGGGATGTGTCTGTAGTGAGCACCATTTCTTTTGCTCTGGACTTAATTCGTAAGTGGTTATATAGTTCAGACAGCCGCGTGCTCCGAACTGCGACTAAGGACACTCTCACTTCTGCACAAGCAATTCGCTTTTTTTTGTTTTGAAGAAATTTAATTTCTGCAACGTAGCAGCCATTGCTTCTACATGCGTGTGTTTTGCTCATTCTCTTTTTGTAGTTAGCGCTATGGGGACACATAATACGATTGGTGGAACTATCATGAATAGAGTACGCACTTGTACGCCACAAATGCCCTTGACAAGCTAGTAATTGCTTTTCGGAAAATGACGTTTCACGATGGCTTGTCAGTTCACATTTTTTAGTTTAAACTGACGTGAGCCGCGGCCAACTCTGTTCTGTACGTGTCGTGTCACTGATTGCCTTGGTCAAATATCCTTGGTGTCCACGTGCAAAAAAAACACTATGCATTATGTCAGAACGCCACCCGCTAAACAGCAAAGCTTGTGTTGTTTGTCAGTTTATCTTTAAATAAAGTGAGCTTAATTTGGGCTAAAGCTGTGCAAAGAGTCTTGAGGAAACCTCGTTTCCTATGGCGCTGTCCAGTGGATTAGGAACATCAGGATCAGAAAAATTCGCAGGCCCAGTGGATCAGGAATAATAAGTGAAAACTAAATTCGCATTGCGTTTAAGGAACGATAAGAAAACCATAATGACAAATGTAAAATACATAACTTAAAAATAAAATACACGAGGTACATCTGTGAGATGTTTTAAAGACAAATGACATAGGAGATAACATACTTATCTGAAGCTGAATCTTTGTTGTGCAATTGAAAGTAACACCTACATACGTCTGCAAGAGACATTTGTAATAGGACATTTAATTAACGTGTCACAAGAATTCTTTTGTTATTTAACCATAACGCTCGGGTGACATTGTATTAGATTTATTAACTCTACTTAATTTTCCTGCAGTGCACGTGCTACGGAAAAGAGACCAAGTATACTAATTGGCGTTTTCGCAGCAGTATTTAAGCAATGTGTGCACTTGGCCTCACGAGTTGGAGTCGCCGGATACGGAACTCGTGTCGCGTAGACATGTGGATAATATCTGCCATAAATCAGGCAGCCCTCCTCGCTTGGCTGATAACATTCCCGGCTTCTATTGTCTCTGGAGCCCTGGAGGCTCCAGGGGGACCATTACATCTTCCGAGAGTTCCTGTGGACACTTACGAGGTGAAATTTTGCTTATGCGAATGAAAATTTCCACAATTACAAACTCGAGTGCCTAGAAAGAGATGCCCAGGTGATGCCTCGTTTTAGGCAGTGTCGGTCACCAGAGATGACTTTCAGTGTTAGGATTCAAAATTGACCTTTTTTTAGAGCTGAGAAAATAGCGTAAAACTTGATAAATAACCACTCCTTAGGGATCGCATCCTCAGCGTTCGTCATTGAGGGAACATTCAACTAGCCATCATATGCAAGGCAATATTTCTTATTAATTACACCTGGGCTTGCATTTACGAAAATTTTTTAAAGCTAGGATTACTGACAAGAGACGGATTTTAGCTAATATTAACGCTTGACATATTATTAGAGATTGCGATCAGCCAACAGCAAGGACATTCACGAACGCAATGTTTTGAGAAATTGACCTTTCTAGTCCAATCCACAATCACTATTATATAGCACAGCTTTGCTTTCGGTAATTTGTGTAACGTTTCGTGCATTGCTGCACACACAAGAGGTGATGGCAGCTGGCCAAAGATTTATTCGACACGAAAGAGGACAGAAAACAAGCTCAGATATCTGTCAGCGGAAACGACATTAGCATTGAAATAACACAGTGACATGCTCGCTGCCATCGATAAAATGCACCCTGCACGAGGCGTCAAACGGGGCCAATCTGCCACATTTTTTCTCTATCGACAACAATGATTTTATTGCAACAGCAATTATATGGACACTGTAGGCGGGTTTTGCCATCGGCGTCGCCGTGACGTTGCGTGTATGTATAAGGTATATATAAATGCATAAAATTCACAAAGAAAAATAGTTCAGGGAGAAATATCTCCAAGCGCGGGACCGGAGATTCCAACCTGCGGCGCCTCGCTCCGCAGCGCGACGCGTTAAACCGCTCGCCTACACACGCATGCATCCTTCAGCATGCAAACGATGAGTTGTTTGTATACATTTCCCGTTGGTGGTACGTAGACCTTTAACGTGCTTCAGCGTGGCGGAGGCTTGCTCGCTACAACCAGAGAGATGGCGCAAAAGGAAGGCCAAAATCTGCCGCCGTGCCCGTCTTTCGCCGAAGTGAGGCCGTCCGCGTTCGCCTCCGCACATTGACGAACAGGTCGTAGTCGCCTGTGCCAGCGCTTATCTCTTGAGTGGGTGTTCAACAGATCGTCCATTGTGCTGTGCTTTCATGGCAAAGGATGCGTTGAAGCCATAGTCCGCACGGAGGTCACTTCACTCGCTGCATCGGTCGTGCTTGATAAACGATGAGCTTCTACACTTTCTTTGTAAGACATTCTAACTTGTTGTCGCGTCCATTGCTTCGCCCTTGCGGCGAAACCGTGACTTTTTTATTTTAAGTGCCTTTGAAATGAGGCGACCACATGTAGGCACCTAGCCTATCCTTGTTTGTCGGTTCCGATGGTGCGCCAACTAGTGGGCCTCCGTCAGGACCGTGTTTGCCTCTACAGATAATCAAAATGTATTATAAAAGGAGACTCAATGTCACCTAGCATCGGACTAGTTTTCAATGTTTGGCCCTGTAGATGGCGGGACATATCCAACAAAAAGCTAGTGGAAATAATATGTTTGCATTCCAAGTCAGGCTTTGATAACTGATGACATCGGTGTGCTTATTTGCCAGGCTATCAATCGCGATAGTTTTCAAAAACCCGGACGGTTGTTTTTAGTGTCGTAGATTCGCCTTTCGCCGGAAGGATAGCCTTTATATCTGCAACGTCCTATTGTTGTAAAGGCTGGTCATTTCTGCTGGATCATACCACATTTGGCATGTGTCATTTACGGAAGAGAAACAACCACCGCAACAACATGTGTGTTGTGCAAGCTCATAGGAACGTTGACAGATTTCGTAAGAAGGAAACGAACCAATTTCGCGAAACACAAGGAAAAAGGACAAGCCTCAATTTTTAACAATTAACGAACAAGTTTGAGGCCATACTTGGTCTTTCGGAAAACGATTACCTGTGTGCATGTAGTTTGGACGCAACAACATGATATGGTTTATCTCGAGATGAAAAATGCACAGAAAACATTTAGAAAATTGCGGAGTCCAATACTAGCACCAACCGCTATTACATGATACAAATGCAGAGCCAGTGGAATGAGATAGTTGAACGTTGTACTTATTTCTTTTCTTGAAATATAATGAAGAAGGGAAGTGTAAAACACAGGCGTAGGAATTTTTCCTTCTTCTGCCAATTGTATCTCAACACATGGTGTTGTAGCCTTATCACACTAAGCGTTTAACACCTGTTGTTGTTGTTTAAAGTTTGTTTGCTTGTCACGCGGCTAACAGCCTCAGGTTTAAGGAGCAAGATTGAGTCTTAGTAAACACATCTACATTTTTAACGACTTCATCCTGAAGAAAATTGATGCTGTCTGCCAACAGGCTGTATACATGCGCAACAAGTGAAATTTCCTAGGTCCCCGTGCTGCATAAACCATAGGGCAAAAAATTAACATAGGACAAGGAGAATGCAGGACAAGCTCTGCGTCCCACTGGCAAATTTTCGTATAAGACATTTCTAATCACATTGTAATGTCCGTATCACTAATGATTTCAACAATGCATTTTATCTTCATAGATGAAGTTAAAGCTGGCGGCCGAGTGTAATGAAGTTTTCTCATAATTTAATATATGGGTGTTACACATGAGGCAACAAAACTCATTTAAAAGTGTAAAATTTCTTTACGGGTTTTTTCTTGATTATTTAACGTTTTTTAGGATCTGCTGGCGCTTTCATATAGCGTCGGCAACTCATTTTCATCAATCATACAATTAGTGGAAGTCACTGTCATGAAGGAAAAAGAAGGCTGCAAAAATCACACCTAACGATTGCTAGTATAGTTTAGCCGAGGCATAAGTGGTCACCTAAGAACGAAATCTTTCTACGCATAAAAGAATACCGAATACAGTGCAGTCACGAAGCACACAAAAGTTCACATTGAATAAAGCCGTTCGGACGCCAGAAATTTGAAAAAAAATAACGCTACATAAGAATTCCAACAAAGTAACAACAATAAAATTGATAAAAACATCAGTCATAGGGATATGGAATAAGTTTACACTTGAAGCGACGCACCACGCTGCATAGTCGTGTCGAAGTATATACATAATGAGCTTTCTCCATGTAGAAAAAGCTTGCCTGAAGAATTTCCAAGATTAGCACTTGCTTTTATAAGCCCTTTTAATGTAAATATTGCGAATAAGAAAGAAAATATCATTGACCCGCTTGTAGCACGAAGATACAAGATAGTCCACACGAAATCACCAGAAAGAAGGTTTCCCAATTTACTAATTTATCGTGGTCAGGAACGTCACATTAACCAGACAGCCGTAGTTTCGAGAAATCCGTATGTATTTCGTTGAAATTACACGCTCCAAGCTAGCTGATGAGATTTTTTTTTCTTTCATGGTTATTTCTCTGCTCATGTGTTATGTTTTGTGCCCTTTTATACACTCTTATTGTATTTTTCGTGATTTAAAAGTGAAGAATTCTCACTCTTCAGTGTGATCGGTTGCTTGAAGAAGCAGCGACTTGGTACATACAATATACTTACATAACGCACAACTTTCAGTTTTCTACTTCCTCCACGAGTCTGTTTTCATGCCTTTGAGATTCGAAACACCGTTAGCGGGTCAAAGTAAATATAAATAACTTTTTATTTGCATAAGCCAAACCAAGGCGCGTGTTCTTTCTGCTTTTTGAAAGTGCTAAGGAAGGAGCATTCGTAGAGGAAAGATGCAGGCCTTCGAATCACCTCTGCCCATTTGCAGGCGAGTTAGGCCAAATTTGACACAAGTCATTTGCTCTATAAATCCACCTGATGCGCTTGTTATATTCTGAATCTACTGCAGGTTTTTGCCAGCTTTCCTTACGCCGTAGCCATCACCGCCTCTACGAACGCCTCAAACCTTTCTTGTCTGGCTGCTAAACAACTTGACATTGATCCTGAGGCGAAGGCAGCGACATATCTCTGGCTATTTCCATCGGTTGGGTACGTAGAGCATGGGAACTGAGCGATAGACTAAGTGGTGGTGGTTCATGGACAAGTGCAACGCGAGTAGCGATGACTAAAAAATAATAAATACACTGCGCATGAAAAAAAAATTGGCCGCGTATCTGCGTGCTTTGCTGCAAATGTCGTCTAAAGGCGATAGAAGAGGCGCTGCGTGAGATATGGACGCCATGTGGCAATACGTCATGAAACACGAGGGCTGTGTTGCGGGCTGGTAGTCTCGGCGCAGCAGCAGGCGAAGACCGGCGGGGATGCCAGCCAGCCCGAACACGCGGTTTGGCGCGAAGCAGAAGAAACGTCCGCACTCAACGAGTACTCTCCACACACTCTTTTATTTACACGTCGCCTGGGTAAAACAGGGATCTCAGAGCGGCGCCCCATGGCATTCGTACAGTTCAATACTGAACCGAACCGAAACACAACAATGAGCTCGTGCAGAGGGCACGGAGTAAGGCAAGTTTCAGCGCAGTCGCATTTTCTGCGCAGCTTACGAAACTAAGGTCTCTAGAATCACGTATCTATGTATTTTCTATTAAAGCAACACACCACCTAATACTTATCTAGTGATGTTGCACCTCAGATATGCTTAATGTTTGCTTTTTGATCAACAATGTACACAAGTATGAACCTATTCAGCCATTCAAGATGGCTGGCCCTTGGGCAAGTGTTTCAACTTTGGCCGGGTGGCTGAATCGAGTGACGGGCCGACAACAGAAAGACAGAAAGACAGACCAAAATTTCTGCGTTTAAGTTCCCCAAGAAAGACTATCGTCTTTAAAAAACTAAGCCATTTTCATGCATGTGAAATTTGAGTCTCCTGAACCGCGCACCCTCAATGTATTGCTAACGCAATGACCAGTCTGGGCAATGTAGCATTTGCCACATGACAGGAGGATGGAGTGAACTACCCTGTATCGCAAATGAGCAGCTCTGTAGTGTGCTTTTTTGTGCACGCGTGGCCTCTGCGCTCGGGGCTCTTCCCAACCGGGCACATGCGGGACAGCTCATCCGATGACGAAAAGAGTGCGGGAACACCGCACTTGGCGGCCGCATTTTTGACAACAACGAGGCGTGATGGCGCAAAGTGCTTACACGACGATTCCCGTGAATGCACGCAACGGGGGAACACTGAAATCTAAAAAAAGACTAAACCTGCGCACTCAAATGCAGCCCGCTAACAAAGCTGAGGGAAATGTTCGATGTACAGTAAGATTTGGTAATTTAATTGTTTTTATATCACTCGTAGTTTATTGTTGGTCGCTTCATATACGACCAGGGAACTCTGGTCGTGTATGAAGCGGCCGGAGTAGTGAAATAAAGGGCGATAAAATAAAGTTATTTTAGGGAGTTTGAAGAGCACTTCGAAATACGTGGTGCCTTCGCCTCTTGATTGGCTGCGGATCGTTTAGTTCTCGCAATGATAAACTGCCGAAACGCCTCCTCTTGTTATTAATTCGCGTGCTGCAGGAAGTAGTCATCATCAATATCACTAAAGCTTTCAGGCATTATTCATATTACACGGCAGTATAACGACATGTTCTCACTGTCTAACATCTTTACCAACAGGCTTCAGATTCCATTCAAGGGAAAGCAGGAGAAAAATCCGGAACGATGACGTTTACGGTAGGAGAAGGTAAGTTGTCCCAGTTTATGATCAAAACCTGTGACGTCACAAGAATAATTTATTACCGCGTGTTCAAAGAACAATGAAGTGAAACACCGCGGGAGTTAGCCCGATGAATTTTATATGCAAATTTCATTACACTCGGTTTCACCATATTAGGACCATTATAAGAAGAAATAAATGCAGGGCAGTCTCATTTTAACACAACAGCGTTAAAGAGTCCGTGTTGTAGAAAAGTGGTGTCGGCGTCGGAGTCGGTGTCGGCGGCGTTGGCTGTGGTCAAAACACGTGGCGTTGTCTGACAGAAAGAAGTCCCGATGGATGCGAAGAATAAAATTATGGTTCAAGCCTGAACGGAACCCGGGTATTCTCCGTTGCAGAGACATGTTTTGCCACAGATAGCTAAAGGCTTATAGCGCTGAAGAAACACCGACAACAAAAGAATCATGGCAACAGACATGATCCACCAATCGCCCAATGAGTTACCCTTCGACCACGCGGACACGCTACTGCTTTAAGCTGCTTCGGAAAAAGAACCTATACAGCCGTCCTATTCGGCATGCAGTCACGCTAGCAGATCTAACATTGCGTGGCAGAAGCGAACAATCGCACGAGGCGTCACACCATGTGAACTGGGTATGGAGTGGGTGGTTGAACGCTGCCAACACCTTACAAAGGGCTGAGCTGTGTTAATACAGGATCACCGTCATCACTAGCCACATGAACAAAGAAGCAGCGAAGGTGGTGCGTCTATTGCCCCAATATATAATTGCTGAGATTTTACGTGCCGAAACAAAATGATTATGCTTAGATTGCCTTAAAGGGACACTAAAGAGAAACAATGAATCAGCCTAGATCGATAAATTGTGCTCTGAGAACTCTAATGTCGTTGATTTCGCCATCATAGGTTTATTAAGAGAGGAGAAAAAATTCAGAAGAGGGGCCAATTTCGCTGGTTTAAAATTTTGGCAATTAAGCTTACCTAATTGCGCAATCAGCAAGACCAAAAATTGTGGCGAGTTTGCACTAAGTCACGCAAAGTTGCACAGCGAAGCACTGACCGTCGCCGCTCGTGCTCCTTTCTATCGAAACGTCTAGCTTCGAGATGCGCGCCTTCCTCCTCGGGAGTACGCAGCTAGGCTCTGCAATAGAGTAGAGGTTGCGCGCGAGGTGTCGGTCGGTGCGCGCGTGGCTTCGCTACTGAGCATACCCGCTGTGACCAGGTGGTGTGGTATCTGGTCGCTAGAGGATGCGATGCTTACCTTGCTTCCTCTTTCTATCTTTTTTCTTTCTCTCTACTTCTTTCTCTCTTTCGTTGATGTTCTGTCTGTCTCTATTTCCTTTTCTTTCTGCATTTCTTTCCATTTCTCTCTTTCTCATTCTTTCTGTGCTAGGCATTACTCTCTCTCCTCCTCATTTCCCTCCTCCTCATCATCATATCTCTTCTCCTCACGCTCGCTTCCCTTTCCCACCCCCTTGCTACACTAAACTATACCATGCTAGGCTATGGCCTGCAAGCGTGCCTGGATAGGCGAGTGGTTAGGACTGTAGCCTTCGGATCGTGGGTACGCGGGCTCGAACCCCGCCTCGTGAAGAATATTTTCGGTAAGAATTGTTCTCTCTCTCTTTTTTCTCTCTTCCTGTACTCGTGTTCAGGTAGGTGCACAGTGACACATACCCGTTAAGATGATAGTTTTCTGCGATCGACTAACGAGGAACGGTTTGTTAAATAGCTGCGCTGTTAAAAAAATTGTGACTTACTCCATGCAACAGTCAGCAACATGGATTTGCTCGCGTCGTCACAATGTACATTTTTAAACATTTGCTGGAGGTTAGCCGGGGCACCCTGTTCACGTAATCTTGCACGATGCAAGGTACTTGCATGGAAATTTTCAGACTCAGCGCCGAGGGAGGGCATACTTTACTACACAGATAACAAGAACTGTGCTGTTGCAGACTTTGAGTACGACGGACACGGTAAGCTTTGCGATAATGAACAGTCTGCTCGATAACTAACTTTTCAAAGAGGGTGCTTGTTGCGTTCGAAAGTAGGCGTTAAAAATCATCATCGCCGCCCATCCACATCATCATCCCCACTACCACCACCACGGCCAAAAACGTGATTACCGCAACTGTAATTGACGGTGGCAGCTCGTATTTATTGCATAAGTGCAGGGGTCAGCACACTTCTCTAGAACACTGGAATGGCGAGCTCCGGATGGCATTGACGACCTCTGACGATTACACCTGGTTTGAAATAGCCGAAATTATTCATGAGCGTCGTGCTGCCGGGATGACTGGTTACACTGTATCGCCATTGCGTAAAGCTTATATTGTCCTAGATGCGGCGCAATTTTAGTCTGAGTGCTGCTCCTGATCTCGTCGCACTGTCCCTTCTCCTAGCAAAATATTTAGCAAAACAAAACGTGCCCAACCGTCGCTAGGTATCTTCATTGACGAATCGGGCACCTAATTATGACATGCTGCTAATTCCTAAACTGCGCTTCCGCAGACTGCTAGTGCAATATATATTCTAACAATAGTACTTTAAGGTCTCACCACATTGGAACGTTCTGCGATTGCAACTGTGGTGTATTCTGAAGTGCGGAGTAATTTCTTGGTTATTCATGCAAAAGTTATCGATACTTGTTCGAAATTATTTCCCGAAGACTACTCTGTTGTGTATTCTGTGCAGCTTAAAAGACACTACAACAAGCTTTTACTTTGGTTATATGGGCCGTAAACCAGTAATCTGCAGCGACACAGCAGTACCACCTTTTTAGTGAATCCGTACAATGTCGCATAACCTTCAGTCATTACAATGTCTTCTTGGCTCTCTCGATGTATTTTCATGACATCAATTTTGTTAATCAATCATGAATTTCGCCGCTTCAAATTGGACGCGCCTAGCCTTCTTTCCGCACCCCTGAGTCGATGTGTTCCACACATCGACTCAAAGAGTCTACGGACGCTTGTTTATCACTTAAACCGACACACTGTTTATGTCTGCACTTCCAAATGACGGTGTCGGCCGCGTGCCCTCTGCGGCAGACCATCCTTCCTTAGTTCGCCCAGTAAACCATGCTTTTGTACGGACTGCCTCGCTCACCTCTCTAAAAACGCTGTAAGCAGCAAAAGTCTGCTGAAAACATAAAATATCCCGGCGAGTAGCACGAATTTTGAAAGAATAAGACAAACATTTTGAGCTGCGGCTATAAGATTACCATGAAACATGCAGTTGCGATGCGGTGAAGGAGGGCTAATGGCATTGCTAGCAGTGCTCTTTCGACCACCTATAGTGTTCTCAGGTTCCCTCGTTAGGCAATCACATAAACAATGCGGTATTTCGTTTGAGGACGCTCTTCGTATTTCTGAACTTTCTATTTCTCCTGTTTTTATACTCGCAATGATTTGTACAGCAGCACGTTTGTCAGCTTATCATTATATTTATATCCTTCTAGTGTGTCTGCTGTGGGCAAGAAAAGAAGTAAAGGATTCAGTGCCTCAACAGTGCATTAACTATTATGAAGATACCTGTGGCGTCAAGGTTAACCAGCACAGCAGAGACCTTTGTGTGGATGGAGAAGGCGACTACTAATAAATGTAGAATCCTTCTGACCGCAGAAAATAAAAGCAAGTGCCTTTATTTCAACGTGAGGAGTGATGTGGCTTATAGCTCAGGTCTGTTGACTTAGCCAATGTATTCGTATGTAAAATGCCGAGATTTTGTGCTCTTGTCTGACCACAACAGAACTACTATTTCCAAGAAATGGAGGAGGATAATTTGCGTCACATCAATATTGGCAATGAAAATAATTTCCGCATACAGGAACGGATCTTATGCGAGGGAGTCGTCAGCGTGGAACTGGCTATATCCTCCTGACACCCAGTGGTAGTGTAAGGGCGTAAGTGTTCTTAAAGCTTCTTCTAATTACCGAATATGCTATATGACTACCGCTAATGATTCATTTGACAAATAGATATCACAATACATGTGCAAGACACAATATTTTCGTTATTGTAAACTCTAAGAACTGGAAATCCTGCATGTAAGAACATCTCTAATCCTACAGATCTCATTCTAATTTCTCTATGGACGAGGTAGAGCGGAAAGGGCCTGTTAACTCCCCATGGCAAAAAAAAAGATTGAAGTGACTGTTCTACTCTTGCATCCCATGAGAGAGTCTGACAGCTTGTTCAATCAATCAAATCAAATTTATTTCAAAATACATACAACTGATCTTGCACAATGAACTAAAAGACAGCAAGGCTTGACAGGGTCCATTGTTCATTGCTCTGAAACGAGCTCTCTTCCACCATATTAGAGCTTGTTTCAGAGCTTGTTCAGTCTTCCACCGCTGAAATGGAGAAGCTGTAAAGAAGAGTTCGTCCTGACCTATATTTCCTGCTGTCTTCAGTCGATGAAGTGACGGCGAAACATGCCTCGTCAACTTGTCGTGACGAAAACTGCTGACATGCACAAAGAATCCGCGATCATAATGCACGCGATTATGTTCACACACACTCTCAGTCAAGTACTCGATATAAAATACCTAGAGGCGGCGCGCCGCAGTACAGTGAAATAAATCCTGTTTACCAAAATCCCGAGAAGAAAAAAAATAGACGCGACTCTCTAAAAGCAATCGCTGTAAATGGGAGGGTATGCATACGTTCCTGAGCGGCGAAACATAATAAAGGAGCCTTACGACGCATGCGCGAGCGAAGACAAAAAACGAAAAATCAGTGCGGAGGCTGCCGTAGGTCGGAAGCGTGCGTGCTGAAGTCCAGCAGTCTCGGTCTTCGCCATTTTACCCTGTTGGCTGCATGGTGACCGCGGTTTCCTAACTTCTGAGCTGTGTCGGCCATCTGTGCGCAATATTGGCCGGCAGCCTGACTGTTCTCGACGCTAGACGGGAACGGCATGTTTCGACAGCAGTGAAACATCCCGTACTGCGAGCGCATTGGTTTCGCAATGACCTGAAAATTTAAGCGAGCTTGCAGCTGTGTGCTACCTAGTAGGATGATGCCCATGCTGCCTTTTCGGCACAGCTGGGAATGCGTATCCTAAGGGGGGACTCTCTTTTTTCTCTGTTTGCGCGCCCTATGGCTGCTCAGGCATCTACAGATGTAGTACTGCACAGTGTGTCGCGCGGAAAGTACAACGAAAAGCAGAAAAGAAAAAGAAAGCATTAGGCCAACATACGTGTGATGCTTGACGTTCATTACACAAGCTTTTGTGAAGGGACAGAAACTTCGCATGGCCAGTCATTCAAAGCCTGAATAAGCCTCAGTAAAGACAATTGCTACGTTACATTGTCTTTCCTTGTCATAAAGCATGAATGCGGCAGCATGCTTACAGGCAATGTAAACTTAGCGGAAAACCGCAGGTATTAGTTTCATTCTTAGTGCTCATACTTGACTTGTTTGTGGTTTTCCTCAGTCTCAGTGTCTATATGTGCGTGTTGTTAACATGCGTCCCATTGTACATTCTCGTTTTCCAGAGTTTATGGTGGATACAGTATTCGACTAGCTTTGGCGTCTTTATTCTGACGCCGTTCAACCGCGTAAATTCACCGAGATGGCAGAATATCAGTAAGATAGAATAGCTCATCATGAAGAGCACAACGCACATCATATTGCAATTACGGCACTAGGTTAGATTTTATTGACTGTTGGGATAATTATACGGCAGAGTTATAATAATGGTCATATTATGTGACAGTTGTCTGCTAAGTTACAGTGTGCATCGTGAAGTTCATGCATTTTACGATATTGTCGCCTAATTAGTGACATACAGGAGCAGTGAATTTACCAGGACTTCATGTGAATATTCTTAGCCATTAGAAGATGTTTGAGCGGTACAAGACTAATTCAGTCACACCAGTGCAAGTAAGTCGAACAGAATCCTGATGACAGAAGGACATTCATAAAAAATTGTCACTCGCACAGGGCTATAGTATAGCTCTGAAGCAAGGCTAAGCAGTCAATAAACAATTTCGCAGCTATGAAAACCAAATGTCAAATGTTCAACGAGAACAAGACACCTTTCTTCACTTGTTATGTTTTCTTTCTGTGAATCGCACGTGAGTTCCCTACATTCGTGGCTCTTGGTGAATGCCTTTATTGTGTTTAGTGCAGCATCAGAAAGCAGTCGACAATGGCTCCCAGGTCACAATATGATGCTGTCGTAAATTGACCAAAATATGATGTCGCGCGCCTACTCCGTCCTGTACCATGCTTTCTTTGGAGCTTTTTCATTATTAGGGCACTTGGGACACCACTAAATTAACAATAAACTCAAATGCTGTGTTTTGGACAAAATTGTAGTTGTGGAGTCAGCTTGAAAGAGCAAGTATTTGGCTTTGGGTCTCACTGCCACAGACAGAGCAAATTTGGTTGGCTGGAATGTGAAGTTACGAATGTTTGTGCAGTTGGTAACACTACACCACTGAACCTGATGTGTACATTTCAAAATGCTCTCAGACTTAAATTGAAAGAAGGACAGAAAAAAACAGATGGGAAGACAGGTAGGTTAGCCACTTTTATTATGCCTGGCCAGGCTGTGCAAAAGAAGGGGTAAGAGGAATAAGAGATAATAGAAAACGAACATTACATGGAAAAACAAAAAAACGAAAACGAATATGACGTCTCCTAAGTCTGTCTATATGATCACTTTCGCATCAGAAATGTAGCAGCGCTTTCGATGCTAATATTGAGTGGGAACAGATATGAAAAAAATCTGACAGTGGTGAAAGATGTTTTCCCGTAGTAAAAGAAATGCGTTATCTACACTGCCAATTTGTGTATTATGTATTTAATTAGTTTTTGTGCTCGAGTGCCCTAGGGTAATAAATGTAAAAGTGTTTACGGATGGATGTGAAACCGAATTCATGCCAGTTATCTGAATTAGGTTCTGGTGCTCTTTGCAGCAGATCAGTGCTCCATCAAATGCGAAAAAAACATCACTACAAGAAAAACGCGTACATTATTTTACATTTCAGATGGTGCTCAAGATGGCACATGCATCGCTATGGAGGTGAGCCACCAGCAAGTTTCTAAGAACTGATTAGGCTGATCTAGAGGCTTAAAAGAACCTCAAGTTGATAGCAACAATCTTCTTAGGATATGGTAATAAAATTGGAATGCATTTCTGAATTCTGCCATGCATACGAGTTTGTAATGAAGCAAGTCACTGGTGCACAAGAACCCTTGAGAAGTGTCACTAAATGAAGTCAAATGTTATGGCAGCTCTTATCTCCGTCACATTGATTGAGCACGCAGAATCAGACCTGTGCTCTATCGCACCAACAACGCTGTATTGATTTTTACAGTGCAGCTGCCTCTATAACAGACCCCTCTAGAATGAAATGGAAGGTGCCGTTAAGGATTCATAGCATTCCTGGCCGAAATGGCCAGTATTATGAGGCGTGACCTTTAACGTGAAGTCACATTGACATCGAAGTAATTCGAAGCTCCTCAGCACATTGTTATTATCATTTATCAATAGTAGCATAATCGTATGATGAATTTGGGCATGAAATAGACGTACACATGAGGCAGTAGGAATGCACATGGCACGCACTTTTTTCAGTTTGTTTTTGTCTGCTGCACTCCTGATGTTCGTGCTGTGTGTAATCTTTTATCACGAACATGTCCTGCTGTGACAATAATATGCTACTAATTATAAAGAAGCCTTTTTTTTAAGAACAGCCGTTTCATTGAGGCAGACAATAATATTGCCGTTTTTAATAGGCACTGCAAAATCGCTACAGGAGGAGTGCCAACTACACACGGACGTTCACAAGAGAGAAGTGCAGAAGTATTATCTTTTCTATTTTTAAGGAGACATGTTACTCGCGCTTTAGCGGATATTGTGCTTAACCTTGGTGCACCCCTTCTACATTCAACTTAACGACGGCGTCATACCGAAAACAAGAGGCTATATATTAAAACGTAGCTAGTCTCCGAGAAAAAGCAATGAAATTCTGACTGATAACTGAATAGGTCGGGCCACAGTGCGCTTAAGTGCTATTTGCGGAAATGTTCGTTTAACTGCTCAGAAGGTACCCTGCCCCTGCGTGCAACTCGCGACAGTACGCTCACGGGCAATAAATGCACGTGTTTTTATAGGTGTACGCTAAAATACCCTACTAAGAATGATATCTGCGTGTGTGACATTGATATTCGAAAGCAGGTGGTTCTCGAACAGCTTAGAACGCGCCGCTGCCACTGCTGATACGTGCCGCTCAAGGCAAAAATAACCGAAATTGCTCAACCGACACACACAGAGAATGCACATACGTGAGTTTCGTCACCTGAAGACACTTGTCGTGCTCGTAACCGCAAATTTCGGGCGAGCGGAACATCCAGGATGTATGGTGAAACATTTAAAAGGACATACGTTTATCGTTTTTTCTTGCGGAGCGATGAACGACGAACCGAAGTCGGAGGCGAAGGTGTCCACGGTGGTCGGCGTGAGTTCATAACGCCGCGAAAAATATTTACTAACCTAAAGCACGCACACAACACACAGGTGATAAAAGAAGAGAAGGTTCAGGCTCCGCTGACTGTCTGAAAACCGCTTTGTAAACATATGCCGATGTCATATTTGTGTGCAACTGCATTGATGTCCATTTTCTAATTAACCCCAGAGATTTAGTCCGTGAAATTAGTCCGTGAAACGCTGTTATAGTGCAAACATTATTTTGCCTATTTAGGGCAGCCTAATATCAGGATGTCACGCGTGAGCGCTGCGGGCCGTACCTAGCCAGGAAGAATTTTACCTAATATCCTGCAGTAGCTACGTCAAGGATATTCTGCTCTCTCTGGGAGCCGCCTGCAGAGTCGCATGACGAGTTGACTAGTGGCGGCCGTACTTTAAAGGATTTTCCTCCATGCAGGGTATATTAAAACCAGGACTTGACAAACACTGCACTGAAATACTCCCAGCGCTCCCAAACGTGACACCTGCGTCCACACCTCCCCCTAAGAGAGAGGTAAGGGTCCATTTCAATGTGCGTATTTTCGTTGCGAGCGCTCTATGTGTTTTGGTTGCGTGAATGCGGGGGTGTGTCTCGCCACCACGGTAGCACCTAGACATGTATAGTATACTAAGGTTGTGGGAAGGAATGTGAGGGTGAGGAGAAGGGGAAAGGGTACAAGCATCGCATAGCCACGTATAGTATAGGAAGGGGTGGGAAAGGAAATTGAAGGTGAGGAGGGTGATATGAGGGTTAGGAGGCGGGAAAGAAGATGAGAGGGTAAAAGATAGCCAAGTGTGTCATAGTGTAACAAGGGGTCGGGTAAGGGAAGTGAATGTCATTAAGCGAGGGAGCAGGAGGAGAGAGGGTGAAACATAACATAGCCATGTATTATATAGTACACCAAATGCTTGGAAAGTAGTAGCGGGAGTGAGTAGGAGGGAGGGTATAGCGTAATATACAAGAGGCGAGTGGAGGAGGGAGGCCAGATGGAAATTGTAGACATGCAGGTTGTCAAGTGGAGAGGAGGTTCCTTGAGTGGTAAACCAAGCCCGTGTTCACGTAGCTTTGCATCACTTTGCATTTAATCGCTTGAGGGTTCTCCTCAGTTCCTCTGTACATTGTCCTTTACGACGTTAAGTCATGTAAAGCCACGCATGAATTGTAGAGTCACGCGAAATCGAATCGAAAAGAATTAGCTGCTAGCCTTTACTTCGTATAGCATTACAATTTGCTGCTATCGCATTCATTCCTTCGCCCTTGCGGCGAAACTGTGATTTTTTTATTAAATAAGGAGAAGCTTAGATTAATAAACTGCGTACAATGTATATATATTTACTATGTTTTCTGGAGGTCTAGATGGAAACTCTCGCGTTTAGCAACAAGAGGTCGTCCACCTCGTGGAAGCCGCATGGTCTCTGCGGCATATGTCGACCATATCGCAAAAAAATTTGAAGCAGTGTGCTTACGTTAGCCTCTAGGAACCATGCCTTGTGAAAATGAAGTGTTCATGTTCACCGCGCTCTTTTCGCACCAAGTTTGGAAAAGATAAGAAACAACTGTTGCCCTTCTGTGTTCTTTCCATTTCTTGAAACTTCAGCCTTTAAAGGTTGTCGTAAATTCACGGTAGATAAATATTCGTTAAAAACGGCGTCTTTGCTTGTGTCATGTGTGAACTCTAGTTGCCCGATTGCCCGAACCAGACATTTGTTTGGTTCTTCCTACATTGGTCTGAGCGTCAGCCATTTAAAAGCCAATTTTTGTAGGTCACCTGTCAGAATTTCAACTGTAAGAGAGGCTTCACGGGAACTAATATTTTTTCTTAGTCTATTTGCAATCTGACATGCAAGAAACAACATCTTCGAATAGCTTATTCAAGAGTTTAGGCTACACAAATATACTAAGTGAAGTATGAGCTCGCAGCTCATCGGTGGATATTGACCTTAGAAGCGAGATAACAACGTCTGCGTGTGATACACAACAAGGTATGGGCAATGTACTGTGTGATAGAAACGTACAGGGCGTTTCCGCCAAAGGTTAAGCCTAGCTTACCTACCGAGTCCGTCTACATACCATCGGCGCTTTTAAGCTTCAGGGTACAAAAGTCGGACGAGTACGAAATAATGCCCATTACGACTTTGGGATGAGCTAACCAAATTTTTTTTTTATTTTTCATGGTGTCCGCACAAGAAGCGATGAGTATCGATGCGGCGCGCTTTCAGCAAGCGTCTCTAGCCACGCCACCGACAGCGGCCGGTCACACTTGCCAGCACTTCTCTGATTCATATATGAGAGCACAGATTTGTCAACTGGTACGCCTGCTGAACCAATATGATGACATACTTTTTTTCCTCGCATTGCGTTCGTTTTTGGCCAAGCCGTTATGTAGTTGTAGCTATCGATCTGGAGCTATCGAGCTCCAGATGAGTGTGCTGGCACGGCTGCGCGTGAAAACATGACAACACTCATTCAGTTGTACACGTGTATTTATCGAATGAGATTTAAATTAACATTAAGCGTCTGCACATGTCGACCTTTGGAAAGAGAGAAAAACGTCTATTAAGCTCGGCAATGACAGCCGGTGAACTGTAGCTGCTCCTCGGTCGACTTGGTGTATTTTTGGAGTTAGGTTGTGAATGTTGAAAGACAGCGCTATTGCCATTATTGACATGTCATTCGTTGCCTGCAGCATTTTGTTTGTGTTTAAGAAAATGCAAATTCTTGTAGAGTAGGAAGCACGCGTCTGTCTTGAGTATGCGATATGAAAAGGTGAAACCAAATTGTGTACTCGTGTGTCGAGAAGTCATTTTACGACGTGCGAGACGTGTTTCGGGTGACGTAGTATTGATATCAATATACAGCCTATTCGTGAATATTTTCGCCAGCTGATCTCGAACTTGTTGAAGACTCTAAGGTTAAGGACCCAGTACCAGAGTGGCTCAGGAAATTTGAGCCACTTATGGGCATAAAAGAATTATAATCCTTATGTAAGCGCAGTGTCCTCACTGGTTTATGCACCGAATTATTACTGTATTGACGCGGAAGTGAAGTTATAATAAAGAAAAAGAAATTCTGGGTGGCGTAGTGTTGAAGTACTCGGCTCTGGATCCGAAGGTGGCGCGTTCGAATCCTAGTGGCGGGAGCTAACTTTTGTAGCGTTAGCTACACTGGCCTAGCCGAGCCTGTTTCGCGCGCCTCCTCAAGAGCGTGCTTCGCATGCGCGAGGATCAGTAATGTCACGCAGCTGGCACACCAGAGCCGGCACCTCCCGCGCACTCCGCCGTCGCCGCGCGCGACTCGCCGCTACCGGTCTGCGCATTCTAGAGGAGTGATGTCGTAGCCGTGGCAGACGCACGGCGCCGGCTCTCGCGCGGCTATTCGCCTTCGCTGTGCAGACGCCGTCTAACACTGCGCTGGAGCAGCTTGATAGCACCTCTGACTGGCGTTTGCCAGTGTGGTTTAGCCATGGAGAAGGAGAGCGCAAATGCTGCTCAACGGCGCAGAAGAGGGGCGAAGCTTGACTCATCGGATCCTGAAGTAGTTGCCTTTCAAGTAGCGGTTGAGCGTAGGAAGGATGCACAGAATAAAGCTAAACGTGCTGCGGAGAATCGAAAGTAGGAATAATAAGCTGAACCTTTGCTGACGCTACGTATATCCTGACGTAGCCGAGCTAAGCCCTGCAACATTTTTTTTCTTCACGCTGCTTTTTTTTTCTTTTTGTACTAATGCTTTCTACAACGCCATCTCTACTCACATTATGTGTGGTTGGTAAGCACAACGCTTCTGACGATGTAGAGACATGTCACGATCCGTTATTCTCCAGCATCGTCATGCGCCAGCA